>NC_056729.1:1679736057-1679993557 GCF_019279795.1 Protopterus annectens
GACTGATATATATATATATATATATATATATATATATATATATATATATATAAAATATATATATATATATATATATATATATATATATATATATATATGTGTGTGTGTGTGTGTGTGTGTGTGTGTGTGTGTGGTGTAAAGAAAAGAACACATTTTTATAAAACAATATTTGGTACTTGCATACTATCGCAGCCGCACACTGTCAGCAGTCAAGGGATTCTCCTCAACATTCCATTCTCAGTTAAATAACATTTTGCCGAGAATGCCATGAATGCTTACAGTGTGTGGTTGTCATAATATGTTAATACTTTTCACCCCCACATCTGCTGATGCTTGCTCACTGCATGTATAGACAAGGCATAGAAAAATATATAAAACAGTAACGTTTTAACTTACCTACAACATTTATAAGATAACGAACACCATTTAGTCTTCCATGGTCCAAAACAGAATGGTAACTATTTTTAATAAGCCTATCCCTCCTGCCCATGTACGCTACCAAACACACCAATCACAAAAGAAAAGCCCAATATGCTTTTTGAAGCTTGCAATACAATACAGCACATACAAAGTATATAAAACAGTAAAGTATTAAGTTCTCTACAACATTTATAAGATAACGAACACCATTTAGTCTTCTGTTCTCCAAAAGAAAATGGCAAGTGGCTTTAATAAACTACCCCTCCCACCTGTGTATGCTACCAAACACGCCAATCAGAAAAGGAAAGCCCAATACACTGCAAACCTTAAAATATAAACTCTTTTATATGACTGTTCTGCAACCACACACACCATACAACCATTGAACAGTGCATGGTGTTGTAACCTTCACGGTTGTTTAATTTCCTGATTGTAATTGAAACAAACTTACTTGCTGTTAATACAGACGTTAAATTACATCTTACGGTAATTCCCACACTCCTTTTCAGGGCAACATAAGAATTAGCACAACCACGAAAATGTGGTTGTGATAATACATTAAGTACCCAATATTTATTTTCTCTTTTCACCTGTTTCAGTGAATCTATCATCTAACTACAATTTTGTGAGTAACTTGTGACAGACATGCCTCTCAGGTCACCAGCCTCACATCAGCATTTGAATAAGTTTACTTTATTTTTTAAGCATAGATACATACTACACTTTTTATGAATGTTATTATCAGTTAGTGCCTCTGTTCTGAATGGTTCTACTCTGCATCAGTACATTTACATGCACATATGTATACACTTGTATTGGTATTGCTTCATTTACTTTTGAAAGGGAAAGCTCCCCCATTCTTTTGTTCTGTTCTTGTAGTTTGCAGGCATGCATATCAATTAACTCTTCTTAAGTATCATCCTGATTTAAATCTAAATAAATGTATAGTAGAGGTACATTGTCAAGCATCAAAGCCACTTGACATCCCCGTAGAGATCAGCACCAGTCTTGTGATACGTATGTTGAAATTGTATGACGTTTGGGTTATAAGGTCAGCTGTAGCTGCTTCCTCTTCTGCTGCTTTGCTCTGCACTCCTCAAACTTTTGTTTTATAAAGGTCATAAACACTTTCAAAATACAACAAACACTTGCATAATTTGTATTTTTGAAATGCATTGCTATATTTCCCTTTTAAGTTGACCCACACTCACCTTCCTTAACATTAAATGTCAGACAATGCAGAATTAGTACAATGTCTATGGCCTTGGATTTAATAGGTCAAGTTACAGACAGTTAAATTTTGTTTGAGAGCAATGAAATGGGTCTGGAAGGTGGCACAGTTAACTTCCAGTTCCCTCTAACCAGCTAGTTCTGTCTTACCATTGACTGTATAAGGTAGCTACATGCTCAAAATGACCACAGTACAAAGGACTTTGGTCAAAGAAGATGCCTTCTGGATGTAACAGGCCAAACTATTTTACTATTTGCACCATTTATCCTTCCATGTCTGTCAAACACTTCTCATCACTCATGACCTTCACAACAGCCTTCCTTTCAGCCACCTATTGGAGAAAACAAAATGCAAGCACCTTGTGGCAAAATATTTTCTCAGACCCTAATGTAATCACTTTTTTGATCAGACAGTCTCAACCCCTCCCAGCATTGTGTCCCTTCTTTTATGGTGGCAAGTTCACATGGGGTCTGGCTTGAACTAGGAAAGCAAAACCTTAACTTCAGTACATTTTCCTGTATTGTCTAGGTCTCACACGAAGTATGATCACTTTTTCTGACAGCCTAGCATTGTTGGCTGTTATTTCCACTTTACCTAACTGCCTTTCTTATCTTCCCTTATGTCTCTCACAGAATGCATTCCTTACTGATAAAGTAGGCCTTGTTGACATCACTTGCAGGGTTACTCTTGTCAGTGAATGCTTAGGCTTCCTTTATAGTACTCTTTCTATTATAGGTGATTACTAGGCTAACAACTACAAGGGCCTTTTTAAGCCTAGCCATGCATCCGAAATTTCTGACAAGTTCTGATACCCTTTATAGGTGTAAGCAGGGGCCTGCGAGATGAACCATTTACAGGCTGCCTGTGTCCATTAGAGACATAGGTGCCAAATCTGGGCTGAATTTCCTGTTCCCCATCCAATTGCCCAAGTTGCACTTGAATTGGTTAGGGAGGAACTCTGCTTCACATGGATGGGGAGCCTGTTCCATAGACGTGGTAGTCTCTGGATACATACCTGTCTCTCCAGCAGGTCCTATTTATATCATAAGCAAGGTTTAAGTCTTTAGAATGGGTAATTCTGGTGCTGTTTGTTTTGTGGATATGCAGGAAGTCCAGAGTGGAGTCTGACAAAGCCCTATATGCCAGGCACAGATGCCCCCTCAAAAGCCTGTAGGACACAGAATACAGGGATAGGGCCTTGAGGTGGTCTGCATAGGACATTTTACTTATGCCCTGTATTGTTTTAGTGAGGAACCTCTGTGGATGTTGCAATTTTTGGATATCCTTGGTTAGGGACATACCAAAGGGGGAATTGTACTCAATGATAGGTCTGATGAATGCCGAATACAGTGGAAAAATGACTTCCTTGGGACTTAGATGCCATACCTTTGTTTATAAGTTGCGCAACATAGAATTATTTCCTCACTACTGTAGACATATGATGGTCAAAGGCTAGATTACTATCTATGTGTGTCCCTAATTCCCTGACTACTGGGTCAACTATAAGGACTGTGTTGTCAATATGATAGTTACCACGGTGGATGACTTCCCAAAGGATACTATTATGCATTTCTTGGCAGCTAGTTTTAGTCCATGGCTTTGACACCAGCTGTTTGTGTCAGCCCCTCTTGGAGAATATTTGTGTTAGTGTGGGATTCAATGACAGCTCCTAATTTGCAATTATCTGCAAATTTAGTCAGCTAGAGACCACTGACATTGGCCTTGATGTCTGAGAATTAAATGCCAAAAAGGAGCGGTCCAAGGACTTATCACTGCAGGACTCCACTTGTGACTGGCCTCTTTGTACAGGTGGACACCTAAATTCTAACTTTCTTGGTCCTGTCTGTGAGCCATTTGGCTATCCACCGGGTGACATATGAGTTTGTACTTAACCTCTTGAGTTTGTCAACAATGCCCAAGTGGGATATTGTGTTTAATGCCTTGGCCAGGTCCAGGTAGGCAATATGAACCATTTTTACCTCATCCCTTGCTTTGGTTACCTTCTCAAAGAAGTCCACCAGGTTGAGTAGGCATGAGTTGCCCTTGACAAAACCAAACTGGGTTGGGTACAATGTCTGGAGGTTTACTATATCTCTATTGATCATCTCTATGATAATTCTTTCAATGGTTTTACATATAAGACTAGTGAGACTTATGGGTCTGTAGTTTCCAGGGTCTGTAGATGGCCCACCTTTGTGAAGAGTGATGACTGTTGCCTTTCTCCATTCATGAGGCACAAAGCCTGTTTGGTGGTTACAGTTAAATAGTAACTTCAGAGGCCCTGATAGGTCATCTTTCATGCTTTTAAGAAGGCATCCTGGGATATTGTCTGGGCCCATTGATGCAGTGGTCTTGGTCTTACAGCAAGCATTAAGGAACTGTTCTCTAGTGATAGTAGGAGGAGGTATATTTGATGGTATTTCCTGAGGGAAGTTTGAAGGGGAGAGAAGGGTAAAGTTGGAGCTGAATTTATCAGCCAGGAGGTTTGCTATATCTTCTGGCTCAGTATAGGTGGCTCCATTTACAATGAGCTCTGCACACAATTGTGTATTGCCTTTGAGGTTGTGGACATAGCTAAAGAATGCTTTGTGGTTGTCCTTGGCCTGGGAGGACAAATTTACCTCATATTTAGCTTTGGTAGGCTTTATTTGTCCTCTGAGTTGTTTGTTTAGTTTGATGAGAGTGCTTTTATCCTGGTGGGTGCTGCACCTCCTAATTTTTTCCATGATTTTATTTCTTCTGTTATACAAGCGATTGATTTTGTGATTCTACCAGAGTAGTTTGTTTTTTGAGTTAGTTCTGTACTTCTTCCTGGTGGATACAGCTGCTTCTGTACAGCTATTGACATGCATGTACAGGGTTTCTGTGAACAGTGCTGCATAGGCAGTAGTGTTCTCAGGGTTTATGGGGGCTTGAAATTTTGCCAGGTTATCACTTGATAGCAGGAGATTAGCCTTAGAGTAGTTCCTGAATATATGAGGTTTAGCTGGGTGTCCAGATTTTATTTTTACTTCAAATGAGACCATTTTGTGGTCTGACCTTACCAGGCAAGACATTACAGTAGGGGGTGTGCAGCAGTCTCCCATAGTAGAGAGGACCATATCCAGTATGGTTGCACCCCTGGTTGGTGTATTGGCTATCTGGTCCAGGGAGTTTTTGTTTACATAATCCAGGAATTTCTATTCATGCATGTTTGGTGTCATATAGGATTCCCAGTTAATAGTGGGGTTATTAAGGTCACCCATGAATATGGTATTGGATTGGATGGTTAGTGTTTCTAATAAGTTTAAATACATGGTATGGGTTTCCTAGGTCATAGAGAGGGAACCTATAGCTTGCAAGGAAGTGGTATTGGATTTTGCCTATGGTGATTTGAATGTGGAGCAGCTCAAGTGGATCGCCTTGTTTGACCAAAGTTGAAGTATATTTATTTCTGATGTAACTAGAGACAGCCCCATCGTTAGCCCCTTGTCCCTGCCTGTGAAGTAGCTGGTGTAAATGTGTGGAAGGCATTATAACCTTGCACTGTTGGTGTGCCCTCCACGGCTTTAAACCATGTCTCAGTGACGGCACAGACATCAGGATTCTCTAGGGTAGAAAGAGCTTACATCGAGTGGAGTTTTTTGTTTAGACTCCTAACATTAAACAGTAATACCTTTAGATTTTCTTGGTTTTGATTTGCTATTTTGGAAGTACTTTCAGCTTTACATTGCCTAAAACCAGCACTATGGGGGAAGAGATTTAGCTAATATTCAAAAGCCTAGAGGGGAGAAGTGCAGACCATCCCTGCCAAAACAGTGTGGACTTTTGACCATCTCTTTCCATGCTGACAAATATTGCATCCCCTTAGAATGATACCAGAAACTAAGCCAATTATTAAAGTCAGTCATATTTTGTTTGTATTGTCGCATCATCCTTGGAGAAGGTAAAATGCTGCTCAATGCTATGCTCATACCAGCCTAAGACACATATTCTGAAAGTTCCATGATATCTCTCTTCATATTGTCCAGGGAGGTACGTATCAGGTCATTTACTCCCACACTGACTATGACTGAGTCATGGTTTACCTTTATAATGCCGATCACGTTAGGGTCAACTCCGCTTCCGCAAATATCGAACTGCGACTCTTCAAAACTTTGAACACCAAATTTCTGAACAACAAAATCTCGCCCCCTTTTTGACCCATGTTAACACTGGTGTGGAGGTGTGGCACGGTCGGAAATGTCGAAATTCAAAGTTTTTTTAACATTTGAAAGATTTTGTGGTTCTGGATTCTGGAACGGAAATGGTTCAGTGATGTGACCAGTCGATTGTATGTGATCGACATTATGAAGGTAAACCCTGAGTCATATTGGTACTTGTGGTTCAATGACCTGAGTGCATGTGTAATGTGTCAGATCCTAGCCCCTGATAAGCAACTGACCATGAGTTTCTCTTTATTCAGCCTAGTGAGAGGGACAGCAGTGTGTCTCTCGATGGAGTTTCCAGTGACTAGAATGTTGGATTGTGTGGCCATATGGGCTTAGAGTTAGAGGCTCCATGAGATGTAGCTCTATGTGTTGATGTGGGTGTTGTTTTGAAACAGCACAGGTGGGGATGTTGAGGACATTTGTTATGTGTACTTCATCTAGGAGGTCTTTGTGGTTAAGGAACATTACATTTAAGTGCATTGGCATATGTGGGTTGATATGCCTACTTTGAATTGTGTGTGATGGGTGCAGCATGTGTACTACTGACAACTTTATTAACATTAGGAGTACTTTTATGTCAGAACTTTGCCACCGGTAACATTGTATAAATACATCTCTCACATACCATATCAGTTTGTTTGCGAATTAACTGGTTGTCAGTAAACATGAGACAATTTCTGCATTGCCTCAAGATACCCATATATACCAATCTAGTAACAGAGATGGTGGGAAGGTTCATATCCATGGCAACAGACCTTTTTATTGATTAGATAGCTGGAGTGAGAATATAAAGCAATGCCAGAAGTATTCAGTTTGCAACTCTGGAGACAGTGCTAGTCACTGCAAACTAGTCCTGTGTGCAATTATGTATTGGAGAAATTTCAATCGTGCTTTTAAAAGAAAAATGTCACTCAAGATGTCTGAGTCTGTACAGGGCATGGCCAAACACTTGAGGGGAAACTAATATGTGGACCCTGAAAATTCAAGGATGAAGTATTTAGGTAGATATTCTGTAGTTAGAAACAAATCAAGCATTACCTACTGAAAAGAAAGAAGTAGCTTGTCAAGAATGATGAGAAGAGGGGAGTTGCATGAATGGCTACTACTAATGCTGGTCTCAGCACAGCTTCACTCTGCTGGAATAAAATGCTCCTTTGCTTCTTCTCTCACCAGAAGCAAAATGTTAGCACCCATTCTATGACAAGAAGCATGCCACAGCCTGTTTTGTGATCCACAGTATTGTCCTAGATGATGAAAGGGTCTGTAGGCTTGTTGTAGCCTTTTCCTGGTTGATGTCTTGAACAGCTACCAGATCAATCAGGAACGTTAAGCACAGACACTTACTGTCCAACCAGACATACATAAATACTGACAAGTGAGGAAGAAACACATAGCCATGTGGTTAGAAGTTCACAGTATAGCAGTTTACAGATTTGAGGCTGATGCACAGTAGGCCACACTCAGAAAGTCAGACAGCTGAGGTCTGCAACCCCCCTCCCCAATTAGCTAGTTGAGGTCACTTTACCAGTTACTCAGTTGCAGACCTGGTTATCCCCTTTCCCATCACAGAGACCTTGTGCAGCCAGGAGAATAACAGAGCAAATTATAACAACAATTGGGTTACAACTTACTACAATATAAATTTCCAGAGCTCAGAAAAACTACTTCATTTGTTTAGATAGTAGCAACTGGTAGTTGGAATAGAAAGGTGGAGTGTACAAGTGACTAGATTAGTAGGAGATGAAAATAAAGTGGGTAAGTAGATGAAAGAAGGAGACAGAGATGGAGGATAAGCGAAACAAATTGATCTGGGCCAAGATGTGGGGGTGTAAGCAGTGAGGGGGTTAATGAACCGAAGTTGGGGAAGATAGGAAAGGCTGTGATAAGATGAGGATGAGAAAAAGGGGAACGATGAGGGAAGAAAATGATGGGACAGCTGTAGGAGATGGGGTAGAGGGAAGACGTTTAGGGTTGTTGATGGGCAGAGAGGAGATAATGAGTGAGGTAATATGGACACGTATAAAAGCAAGAGTTGGTTGGGAGTGTATGTTACATTTTCAGACAGTCTAGGTATGGGGTTTTAAGCCATAATTTAGGATGCTTGAATATAATTGTAAAGTAGGTGTAAAGTAGGTGCAAACGTTCTGTATAAGAAGAAAGTACTTAAATTATTTTGCAATTGTATATAGTCATTGGTTTGTTACTTAGGTGACTGTTTAGAGCAGATAAAAATAATTTCAGCTTATCAGATTACAAGATCATACCCCGATCCTGCTCTTTTACTGTTAAGAGACAGTGCCACAGTTAGCTGAGTCATGAATAGCAGGACAATTTGGTTAACAAGAACTAAGCAACACAATTCAATCTCACAAAGTCCATAAAAGGTTCATGTCCATTGGTTCCTGTTTCCATGATGGAAAAATAATGGTTTAGTTCTTTGCACCTGTATTTAAGTGCCTGAAATGCTACCTCTGAAAGTATGAGCGAGAATTCTACATCATAGTGAGTGGGCAGACTATTCTGCTCCCTAAATATCATTTAGCAATAACCAATGACATCAGTGTGGTATATTGAAGATTTACCCACTGTTGGTGTGGTTTAATCATGAGGGTGAAGCCCAAGTTTGGGAGAGCTGGGACAGAGAAAATAAATACATAATCAGGTACGTTTCTTTAGTTTTGCAGAACGTACCTGATTATCCTCTTATTTTCTTCTGCACCACCTCCCTCATTCATTTGAGGTCTTCAGTTTTGCAAATTTATTAAAAAAAAAAAAAGAAAAGTAAAAAAAAATTATAAGATATATTAATGGAAAGAATTCCGGGCGACCGGACCTTTTTCCATTGATATATTCTCGGATTTACAACAGGACACTGGTTGGGCTGACCAATCAGCATGCTCCTTTTTGAATATTAATGGCCAGCCATTGTATAATGTTCATTCAACAACACTGTAACATGAAGTATCAAGATAACTTGGTCATCTGTCCTAATCTGTCAGTGTGAATGATAGTGATATTTATAGACCCAGTTATCTGACTAAAAGATGACTAATTTGTTCCTCAGCCTTCCTGCTTGCACTTCTCATACAATCATTAATGAAAATAATAACAATAACAATAATTATAGTAATAACAACAATAATAACCATTCAGTAACTAGTTCCTTTTCAGGGGTGACCCAGGAGCAATGTCTGGTTAAGTGATTTGCTCAAGGTCACACAGTAGGCAAACGAGGGCTGAGCGAATCAAACCCTGCACCACAGGGACTCCAGCTCACAGCATTTCTGCTGAAACTGCCAGAAGTGGTACCAACCATTGGCAGAATTTGTTCAACCTTATGTTCTAAGGTAGCCTATTCCATTTTCAGTCTTACTATGTAAAGCTCAGCACACCATTACCCCTGCCTGTATCTCTTTTTCCATGAAAAGGCATTTATAAATACATTTTACTAATGTTCCATAATTGCTCTTCCTATATGTTTGTCCCAGTAAAATCATATAAAAATATTGCCACCACTACAAATCTTCAGTAATGTCCAGGTATCCCAATCCTGAGATGTTCGATGTTTTTCATGCTATCATAGGGCCTAGTTGTCCATGAATTACCGCATTAGAAACATTACCATACATGAAAATTCAATCTGCCTATCAATGTTCATTTCCGTTTTCCACACTGATCCTTATTATAAACTTCTTGCTCAGTTCACCACATGACATTTTATGATTAACCACTTCTCTCTTCAATGGATTGCTCTCTCATATTTACATTACACTATACCCCTCAACTTCTTAACATAAGAAACCTGGACAAAGCCAAAATGAATGGGGGATACAAAGGCCTAAAAATAGGAATATAATTTAAATATTAATCTTATAAATTTAGGAAGTTGTTAGATAAAAAGATTTTGTGTTAGTATAGTTGAAAAGGTTTTGTGTTAGTATACATTTTCTGAATGATGTGAAGTCTGCAGTCCAAATGTGTGTCATTATTAAGGGCTATCACTCCTCAATGATTTGACAGAATACAGATTTTATGAGGAACAGATCAAAAATATGAGTAAAACATCAGGACATTCTGTGAAAATCTAGACAGTTGAGAGGTATGTATTACACTATTGATTTTCTACCCATGAGAGCTCACTTGATCCATTTTCCTTCATTAATCTGCCTATCACATGTACACTGCCATCTCAGTTTTTGGTAAACACCATATTTTCCTAGGCATAGCTGCAGTATTCTCTTTAATAACCTTCATTGCATGCATCTGTATTACGTAAGTAAGTCTTCGTTATGATGGATGTGCTTTGTATATTATTTGTGCAGTGCAGTTCACTCCCAAACTGCATAATGTTTTGTTTTGGCTATTTTTAAGTATCTGTTCTATTTGTCACTCATGGGTTTACTCATACTTTCAGGAAAAAGAAAACCATTATTTCAAAAGGTATTTTTCTGGAATTCTTGCAATGTTTCAGGAGGGTCGTAAGTCCTTTCACCTGCACTGTTGGGAAAAAGTGAACTGAAGTGTTTTCAACATGACTTTTGTACTAGTTGTTGACTGTACAAGGTGTTGTTTTCCTTTCTTAGAAAAAAGCGAGAAACCGATGTATCCAGAGGATCAAAAGAATTGTGAAGAGTACTTCAACCACCATGTAGTAGGGGAGATGATCAGTAATGAGATATATATCTTTAGAAAATGGACTTTGATGGTGCTGTGGAAGCTGTGTGGAACAAATTAAAGTTATTTCAGGTTTGCTGAATCATTATGTGAATCAACTTGAGACATCCTGATATGATTCAAGTGAGTTTTTAAAAGAACAATATTACAATCTTATTACTGTAACAAAGTATGGTGGATGTTAGAAATTAGTCAGAGGAACTGAGCAGCCATTTTCTATATACTGAGAAGTTAGTCACACTAGAAGACAGAGTGAGGAGGTGAAATCTGGGAATTAATAGTGTAATGGAAAGCAAAGAAGGTTTAACTATCTGGATTTTGTGAAAAAAAAGATAGACCAGCAAATTGTTTTTTCAGACAGTTCATTTTACATTAAGATGGCCTATAGGCTGCTGTTATCTGTAATAGTACACACCCATACTATAGCCTATAGGATGCTGTCATCTGTAATAGCACACACCTATAGTATGGCCTATAGGATGCTGTCATCTGTAATAGTACACTCCCACAGTATAGCCTATAGGCTGCTGTTATCTTTAATAGTACACACCCATAGTATAGCCTATAGGCTGCTGTCTTCTGTAATAGTACACACCTATAGTATGGCCTATGGCTGATATCTGTAATAGTACACACCTATAGTATGGCCTATAGGATACTGTCATCTATAATAGTACACACCAATAGTATAGCCTATAGGCTGCTGTTACCTGTAATAGTACAAACCTATAGTATGGCCTATAGGATACTGTCATCTGTAATAATGCACACCCATAGTATGGCCTATAGGCTGCTGTTATCTGTAATAGTACACACCCATAGTATGGCCTATAGGATGCTGTCATCTGTAATAGTACACACCCATAGTATAGCCTATAGGCTGCTGTCATCTGTAATAGTACACACCTATAGTATGGCCTATGGCTGATGTCTGTAAGAGTACACACCCATAGTATGGCCTATACGATGCTGTTATCTGTAACAGTACACACCCATAGTATTGCCTGTAGGATGCGGTCATCTGTAATAGTACACACCCATAGTATACCATATAGGCTGCTGTTATCTGTAATAGTACACACCCATAGTATGGCCTATAGGCTGCTGTCATCTGTAATAGTTCACACCTATAGTATGGCCTATAGGATGCTGTCATCTGTAATAGTACACACCCACAGTATAGCCTATAGGTTGCTGTCATCTGTAATAGTACACACCCATAGTATAGCGTATAGAATGCTGTCATCTGTAATAGTACACACCCATAGTATGGCCTATAGGATACCGTCATTTGTAATAGTGCACATCCATAGTATGGCCTATAGGCTGCTGTTATCTGTAATAGTACACACCCATAGTATGGCCTATAGGATGCTGTCATCTGTAATAGTACACACCCAGAGTATAGCCTATAGGCTGCTATCTGTAATAGTACACACCCATAGTATGGTCTGTAGGATGCTGTCATCTGTAATAGTACACACCCATAGTATAGCCTATAGGCTGCTGTCATCTGTAATAGTACACACCTATAGTATGACCTATGGCTGATATCTGTAATAGTACACACTCATCGTATGGCCTATACGATGCTGTTATCTGTAACAGTACACACCCATAGTATGGCCTGTAGGATGCAGTCATCTGTAATAGTACACACCCATAGTATAGCCTATAGACTGCTGTTATCTGTAATAGTACACACCCACAGTATAGCCTATAGGCTGCTGTCATATGTAATAGTACACACCCATAGTATAGCCTATAGGATGCTGTCATCTGTAATAGTACACACCCATAGTATGGCCTGTAGGATGCTGTTATCTGTAATAGTACACACCAATAGTATGGCCTATAGGCTGCTGTTATCTGTAGTAGTACACACACCCATAGTATGGCCTATAAGGATACTGTCATCTGTAATAGTACACACCCATAGTATGGCCTATAGGATGCTCTCATCTGTAATAGTACACACCCACAGTATAGCCTATAGGCTGCTGTCATCTGTAATAGTGCACACCCATAGTATGGGCTATAGGCTGCTGTTATCTGTAATAGTACACACCCATAGTATAGCCTATAGGATGCTGTTATCTGTAACACTACACACCCATAGTATGGCCTGTAGGATGCTGTCATCTGTAATAATACACACCCATAGTATAGCCTATAGGCTGCTGTCATCTGTAATAGTACACACCTATAGTATGGCCTATGGCTGATATCTGTAATAGTACACACCCATAGTATGGCCTATACAATGCTGTTATCTGTAACAGTACACACCCATAGTATGGCCTGAAGGATGCAGTCATCTGTAATAGTACACACCCATAGTACGGCCTATAGGATACTGTCATTTGTAATAGTACACACCCATAGTATAGCCTATAGGCTGCTGTTATCTGTAATAGTACACACCCATAGTATGGCCTATAGGCTGCTGTTATCTGTAAGAGTACACACCCATAGTATGGCCTATAGGATGCTGTCATCTGTAACAGTACACACCTATAGTATGGCCTATAGGATGCTGTCATCTGTAATAGTACACACCCACAGTATAGCCTATAGGTTGCTGTCATCTGTAATAGTACACACCCATAGTATAGCGTATAGAATGCTGTCATCTGTAATAGTACACACCCATAGTATGGCCTATAGGATGCTGTCATCTGTAATAGTACACACCCAAAGTATCGCCTATAGGCTGCTGTTATCTGTAATAGTACACACCCATAGTATGGCCTATAGGATGCTGTCATCTGTAATAGTACACACCTATAGTATGGTCTATAGGATACTGTCATCTGTAATAGTGCACACCCATAGTATGGCCTATAGGCTGCTGTTATCTGTAATAGTACACACCCATAGTATGGCCTATAGGATGCTGTCATCTGTAATAGTACACACCCAGAGTATAGCCTATAGGCTGCTATCTGTAATAGTACACACCCATAGTATGGTCTGTAGGATGCTGTCATCTGTAATAGTACACACCCATAGTATAGCCTATAGGCTGCTGTCATCTGTAACAGTATACATCTATAGTATGACCTATGGCTGATATCTGTAATAGTACACACCTATCGTATGGCCTATAGGATGCTCTCATCTGTAATAGTACACACCCACAGTATAGCCTATAGGCTGCTGTCATCTGTAATAGTGCACACCCATAGTGCGGCACAGTGGTGCAGTGGTTAACATTGTCGCCTCACAGCAAGAGGTTCTCCGGTTCGATTCTCGGCTGGGGTGCCTTCTGTGTGGAGTTTGCATGTTCTCCCTGTGTTCGCGTGGGTTTCCTCCGGGTACTCCGGTTTCCTCCCACATTCCAAAGACATGCATCTGGAGCATTTCTCCCGGGGCCTCCACTGAAAACAGGCTCTGTGGAACCTAGTCGGACATTCCCGGTCAACAAATGTTAAATAAATAAAATAAATAAATAAATAAAATACGATGCTGTTATCTGTAACAGTACACACCCATAGTATGGCCTGTAGGATGCAGTCATCTGTAATAGTACACACCCATAGTATAGCCTATAGGCTGCTGTTATCTGTAATAGTACACACCCACAGTATAGCCTATAGGCTGCTGTCATCTGTAATAGTACACACCCATAGTATAGCCTATAGGATGCTGTCATCTGTAATAGTACACACCCATAGTATGGCCTGTAGGATGCTGTTATCTGTAATAGTACACACCAATAGTATGGCCTATAAGCTGCTGTTATCTGTAGTAGTACACACCCATAGTATGGCCTATAGGATACTGTCATCTGTAATAGTACACACCCATGGTATGGCCTATAGGATGCTCTCATCTGTAATAGTACACACCCACAGTATAGCCTATAGGCTGCTGTCATCTGTAATAGTGCACACCCATAGTATGGGCTATAGGCTGCTGTTATCTGTAATAGTACACACCCATAGTATAGCCTATAGGATACTGTCATCTGTAATAGTACACACCCATAGTATGGCCTATTGGATGCTCTCATCTGTAATAGTACACACCCACAGTATGACCTATAGGATACTCTCATCTGTAATAGTACACACCCATAGTATGGCCTATAGGCTGCTGTTATCAGTAGTAGTACACACCCATAGTATATCAGGAAGAATGTAATTAGATCACAGGCCATTAGAGTGTTCATATTCACTACTTTGAATTAAGTTTTTTGCAGAACAATTAAATAGTAGACTGAATGTTTTGGAAAGGGGATATAATTTTGCTAATTGTGCATAATATTTTTTGGGGGGGTAAATAAGGAAAGAAATGGGATGCATGCACCGATTTTGTGAAATCTAATTATCAATAGTAGCAATAATGTGGAAGCTAGTGGCATTATTCAAAATAGGGACTATTCTTGTTCCTTTGTTATTGATTACAATATTGATACTGATGGTATTAAAAGCATCATAAGAGATGATTAGAAAGTTTTCCTAGGCCACGTGGACATTTTAAGTAAAGTGAGAGTTGCCCCTATGTTTGTTGGTAAGGGAGAAAATAACCTTAAATCACTTTTAGAACACCTTGTTGGTGGACAATATAATGGACACATTGGAACTTGGGTACTTATAAGTGCCAAATTTGTGGGTGGTGTAGGTTCATTAATGAGGGTAATTATGTTTTAATTATAGTAGTTATGTAAATGGCCAACAGCAGATGTACTTGTAATACCGGGGGGGGGGGGTTGCATACTGTGCTTTGTGTGAGACCTGTGACAGCTTTTACATTGTCAAGACTGTCAAGAAATTGAGTGCATGATGGAAGATGTATAGGCAATTAAAAGTGGTAATGTCACTAATACATTGGCAAAGCACTTCTGAGATTATCTTTTGTTTAAATATTATTCTTTTTTTGTTCATATTATTAAAGATGTCGAGTTTGGGTGGCCACGGTGGTGCAGTGGTTAGCATTGCCGCCTCACAGCAAGAGGTTCTCCGGTTCAATCCCCGGCTGGGGTGCCTTCTGTGCGGAGTCTGCATGTCCTCCCTGTGGCTCCCACATCCCAAAGACATGCTGCAGGGGATTGGACACTCTAAATTGGCCCTAGTTGCCTTCTGTGGAAGGTTGGGCACCGGGCTGGCACACTGTAAAACTCCACTGCCAATCGACAAGGTGATCCGCTGTGGCGACCCCTAACCGGGAAAAGCCAAAAGAAGAAGAAGATTATTAAAGATGTCGAGTTTAGTGGGAATCTAAACAGTACATTACAAGTGAATCAATTAAAGTGGCAAATTAAACTTGATGCCAGTTTACCACCAGGGTTCAATGGACATTTAAATATTAAGTGCCATTTACAGTTTTTACAGATAGCAACATTTTAAAATCATATTATTTTTGGTGTATTTATTATGTGCATAGTGACTAGGAAATTGTATTTATAATTGTTTCTGGGTGTTTTCATTCTATGTATTTGTTTATTTGTTTTCAGTTTTGCCACATGGTTTGAGTATGTGTATATAAGTGTTTAGAGAGTTTTTTTATCTCAGTTCTGATGGAGTCTGTTTTATTTAAGAAGAAAGTCTTCAATCGAGTAATAAATGTGAGTCTGTTCTGTTGCTTTTTTTGCAGTTTTGGTTTTAAGCAGACACTGTAAGTTAAGGGATAATTTGTTATTCCTAGCAATGTTGAAAATGTTTTTTTAGGAATTCAACTGTTTACCTCTGCTTAATTCATGATTAAAAGCTGTTTGCATATGTTTCCATCTAATAATCTTGCATTTAATACAGAAGATTATAGCTAAGAGCTGCTTCCTATAGTTCCCTCAGCCTCCATTTGCCTACTGTGTGATCACTGAACCAAACAGTGCTCCCAGGTTGAGTCTGAGAAAAAGGTTCCTGTGGATAAGTACTGTACCTCAGTTAATAAATACAAACAAACAAATGAATACATAAAATAAATATGGACTATATGAGTGAGAAAAATGTTTTCTGATCCCCAGGAAGCAATGACTGCTGTGAAATTATTGAACTTGGACAGGACTGGGAGACAGAGTCTAAACAAGGAGAAGGGGATGTGGTTGCAGCATGCTTCCTAACTAATATGTGGTGGAATGGAAAACTTCAAATGGCAATCTTGGAGAAGACTTGTTAATGTAAGGATGGTTCATGTGAGATTACTAACAAAATGGTGTTTTAATGACAAACTCAGGAGGTGAAGTTAATTTCAATATGATCACTATTTGTGACCTTTGCTGAAGCTAGCTAATGCTATTACTGATCTATATGGGGTGAGAGGTGCTGCTTTTGCAGTACTGTGATTGAAAGTTATTTCACTGGGTGCTTTGTAGAACTTATATATTCCGTGTGATATTGCTGCCTATGTTTTTGACCTTCAGAAAAGATATGCATGTGAGTTATGAAACTATGAAACATACAAGATGCACATACAATTTCATTTATCTGAAGTCCACGACAAACAGCTGCCACCATTCTGGCCTTATGTAGAAGTTTAAGCAAACTAAAAAAGTCAGTCTATAGACAGAATTTTAAAGCTTCACAACAAATAAATAAACAAATAAAAATGCCCACATATTCATAAATGAAATATGAAATTTTGTGAAAACATTTCAGGTTACATGTAGCTACTTGAACAAACAAAGGACGTCATGCAGAGTTTCAAATTAAGAACAACACTTTTAAGACTGAAGTTTGGTGTAAAAGTACAAATATTTTGTGCTGTTGAAAAGCTGCTTAATCACAGGTTTGGGTGCACTGGAAAGCATATTTGTAAAATGCCTGGATGTGGAGGGACAAACACAGACAAATGACTGCTGCAAAAGTCACAGACTAAAACTGAATACCAAGAAATGTTATAGTGCCTTTTGGGAGAATTGCCACTCAGGCTAATTACTCCAGCAATAATTTATTTATTTATTTATTTTTATTTATTTTACATTTGTTTACAGGGGAGGTCCGACTGGACAGAGCTGTCCTTTTTCAGTGGAGGCCCAGGGAGAAAAGCTCCAGAACCATTGGTAACATACTATACAAAATATATTTACATGAGCATTGTGGTTTAGACATACAGTTATAAAATATAGCAGATAACATATGACTGCATAAGATATTTACATAAACATAGTTATTTAAACATACAATTAAAAGTATAGTAGGTAGTAACATATGACTGTTGTTCATACTGTATGTATAGTAGAGATAATCATGAAGATGCAATGAAGATAAGAGAAGAAAGGAAAAACTCAAAATACTAGCCAGTTTGTCAAAGGAGGAGAATGCAGACAAGTTCATATGAGGTTCATTGACATTTTAAGAGAAAGCTTTTCAACTTAGTCTAGGGGAGAGTTAGTGGGTATAGTTGGGACAGTAGGGAGTAGGCAGCAGTGAGTTGGTAAGTAACGTGTAATAATATATAGTACATCTGTGGAAGTTTTAAAGAAGAGGTTGGATAGTGGGTAGTGGAAAGGTGTTAGAATATGTCAGCCAGGTGCTAGGGCAGTTGCATGTCCCGGAGTTGTTTAGGTGGGAAATAAGCTGTTTTTTGAAGATGGTTTTGTTAGGTTGTACCCTGATAATGTTGCCAGAATACAGGGAGTCACCAGAGCTGTAATGGCTTTTGGAGATTGAGATTAGTGCCTTGTTACTGGATCTACATTCTTGGTTATTGGAGTAGAGGGTGATCAGGTCTTGTAAGGCTGGAGTTTTGTCAGATTGGTACAGTATTTGATGAGCTAGAAGAAGTTAGTTTAAAGCTAAGGTGTTTAGGAGTTCCAACTAGGAAAACTGTTTTAGGGCTTGACATTGGTGGGTGTGGTAGGAGAAGTTTGTGACAAAGTTTGCTATTTTGTTGTAGCATACTGATAGCTTGTTTAAATCACTCTTGTTTAGATTAAGTAGGACAGGGGACACATACAGTAAGGTAGAGAGAAGATAGGTATGAGCTAGGGTAAATTTACTGTTGCTTGTTAGGAAGTTTTACATCTATAGAGTACTTAGTTTTTTGTTGACTTTGGTATGAGCTATGTGTGTCAAATTTCATATTATTGTCAATAATGACTCCTAATAATTTGGTTTGTTTGACGGGGGAGATAGGGGTATTATCTGGTTTGCTAGATGGGTGGCTTTGTGAAGATTATTTGTAAATATAGTGAGAGCTGACCTGGTAAGCAGGGATCTGGGAACATATGTAGACAGTAATCGGGCCGTTGCCAACTTGTGGCCAAGGTTGTAAGAAAATCTTTCTAAGCCACCCAACTTGTAAGTAAGAGCATGGTGTCCAGGTCTAAGGAAGTCATAGTGCCACTTTATTTGGCCCTTATCAGACCCATCATTGGGTTTAATGCCCCCTTTGGCGTGTACCTGACCATATGCGACAGTTGGAACACCTATAGAGGTTTATTACAAGGAGAATCCAGGGTACAAACAAAATGTCCTGCAAGGATCACCTTAAACCTGTTTCTGCAGTCTGTCTGTTACAGGTTACTGAGAGGCGATCTATGACTGACATACAAGTCATTCTCAGATCCGGCTCTGATGGACCTTTTGCACGTCCACAAAATGAGCAGCATCAGAACCACTAGATCCAAGGATTTAAATTTTGGTTGTGACATAAATAAAACACTCTGGGGCAACAGGTTTCCCATCCATGTGAAGTGGAGTCCATCCCTAACCCTATTTAAGCATAACCTTGACCATTGGATGAGAAAATGGAAATTCATCCCGAGTCTGGCACCAATAACTCTGATAGGCAGAGGCAGACAGTAATGCCCAAACTAACATACCCCTCCACATAACCTCTGGAAACTTTCTAACTAACATCCCCTCTCCTAATAAATGCCAGTGATACACTGGAACACAATTGGGTGGAATTGCACAGCTAGGCTTATAAAGGCCTTGGTGGTCATTAGCCTAGTATATAACTATAAACCTTTGAACCTATGGGCACCATTTAAACGGCTAGTCTGAGTATACAGGAATGATTTGAACACCTTATACTGACAGAGGAGTACTAATTGTGAAAGCCAAAATCTAAATGAGCAAACAGTTCCAGTGTTACAGAATATAATGTGGTACAAATTTACAGACCATTACAGAATTTGGTAGCACCAAATAAACCATCTGAAAAGTAATTCAAGGAATTCATAGAGATTTTACAGAAGTATTTGAATCTGTAATCCTTCACAATTACATAATATTAAGGAAGGGTTCATAAGAGAAATCAAATGAAACAAGAATGCATTTTTTTGAGTGTATGATAGAGCTATGTAGGCCAGCTGACAATTACAACTCTGGAAAATGACTGACAGATCCATGCACTGTAAAAAGACGAAAAAACAAAAAAAATGCTTTATGAGGAAGATTTCACATTTGAGCAAGGATTACACAAGGTATCTATGGTATTAGGGTCATAGGAAGTTACTAGGCTAATGACCCTAGGGCCCTTATAAGCCTAGCCAAGTTTTACCCTTACTTCCACAATCAGCACCTATCCCCTCTGTTCAAGAGAGACATAGGTGGAACCCCTGGGGTGAATTTATGGTCACCCATCCAATCGTCTAGATTGCGTTTGAAGAGGGCCAATGAGGTGCTCTGCTTGACATGAAGCGGGAGTCTGCTCCAAAGATGTGGTAACCTCTGGGAGACAAATATGTCCCTCCAGCAGTTTCTATTAATGTCACATACCAGATTAAAGCCAATAGAGCGAGTAACATGTGTACCATTTGACTTATAGATATGCATTTCCAGTAAAGCAGGGTCAAAGATTGCCTTACATGCAAGGCAGAGATTTCCTCTGCGTAGTCTATATGAAACAGAATAAAGTGACAGTGATTTCAGATGATCCTCATAGGACAGATGCTGAAGACCCTGAATTTTCCTTGTGAGGAACCTTTTGTGGTCTCTCAAATTGCTACAGGTGCTTTTTAACCAAAGTTTACAAAATGAATGAAGGCTGTGGTGTCAACAAGGTGTCATTTAACTCTCCTAAGAAGCAAATATGTTTTAGGAAAGGCAGCCATACCTCACATATGCTGTGGCTGAAACATAGAGCTATGATTTTTGTCTCACATGAAGAGTGGTATTCATAGTCCCATGATTCGCACTTTTGTAGCAGTTGTTTGCAAATAGCGCAGCTATGCCTATATGCAAATATACTAAGCACAGGTAATTTTCAGTGAATACAGCAATTCAAAAGCTTTTAGAAAGAGATGCCTGTGTTTGTAAAAGTTGATGAAGTAATGTATTAATTATTTGTGAAG
This sequence comes from Protopterus annectens, assembly GCF_019279795.1. NCBI lineage: Eukaryota > Metazoa > Chordata > Ceratodontiformes > Protopteridae > Protopterus > Protopterus annectens. The sequence continues at coordinate 1,679,756,816 of NC_056729.1, forward strand.
TACTATGTGGAAATACTAAGGATATTTTTGGATACTACTGACAAGCGTGGATGCATGCCATGGTGGTGTAGTGGTAAGTGTTGTTGCCTCACAGCAAGAGGTTCTCCCATTCGATTCTTGGCTGGAGTGCCTTCTGTGTGGAATCTACATGTCCTCCCCGTGGTCAAGTGATGTTAAAGACATGAAGTTAGGTGCATGCGTGAATGGGCGTTCCTTCTTTGAAGGTTGGGCATCGGGCTGGCAACCCGGCACCATAAAAATCCACGGCCAATCATTAGCGGACGGGAGTTCCACTGTAGCGACACCTAACCGGGAAAAGCCGAAAGACTGACAAGCGTGGATGTGCTCAAGCCTGTTAAAATATTAGCACATATCTGAGATGAGCAGCACACAATGTAGCTATTTATAATTAGTTTTAAAAAATATAATCACCTAAAACCTTCTTTCTCCATCACTTATCACAATAACACAACAATCACAGTGGAAACTCACACCAAACTACTTGGGGTCATCATTGAAGACCAGCTGAAATTTGACCTGCATGTTCTCAGTAATTAATATTAAGAAAACTCACCAAAAATTCAGCCTCCTCTATAGGAATAATGAATTATCTAGTGAAGCCAAATTAGCCCTATCCCATGCCTACTTACTCCCAACCCTTCTCTATGGCTCTCAAATTCTCACCAACATACAAACCAAACTACTCTCTAAACTAGAATCCACTTACAACAAGGTGGCCAAATTCACTGCCAAACACCCCTACCATTCTCATCACTGCTCAGCCCTCAGGAAACTGAACTGGTTAGAACTTCCCCACATCCTTCTCCTTTCTCAGCTGCAGATAATTCACTGTATACTGCATCTGCCCTCCTTCTGACCCAGCATTTTCAATTCCAATATCATAGGTTCATAGGTGTGTACTAGGCTAATGGCCCTGGAGCCTTTACAAGCCTAGCCCATAGAAGTACCCTGGCATTGTGCCACCCGACGTTAGTTCCCAGTGCATCTATCAAGTAGAGCCACTGGAGTGATCCCCAGGGTGAACTTTCTATTTCCCTACCACTCATCAAGATGTCTCTTGTAGAGGGCCAGTGAGGTGCTCTGCTTGACATGTATGGGAAGTCTATTCCAGAGCATGGGCAGTCTCTGGGTTATGAACCTGTCCCTCCAGCATGTTCTGTTGATTGTGGGAATTATTGATGTGGTATATAAACCCTGTGTCTTGAAAAGGCTGTGCCTGTATTGCTCAGGCTGTGGATTGTATTGCATTACTGAAACTAAGTGGAAATTCCTTAAGATTCCAAGTGCAAAATAAGTTATTTCTTACACTTATTTCACTGAACTGCACTTCTGAAACACTTATAATTGTGCTAGTCAGATCATCTACTACATTTTGCACTGTTATAAAACTTTTTTATTGTTTCACTGCATTTATGCACTGTTTTATACTGTTTTAACTGTATTTTTCAATGCTAGATACTGTTTCATTATTCTAATTGCATGTTTACTGAATTACTTAACTGTAAACTGCTTTTTCATACTGAGAGTTGTATTTTCTGTTTGTGAGTGCTCTATCCGAGCTTTTCTGTGCATTTTTGATTTTTTGAGGTTTCTGTGTTCTACAGCTAGGAACTGTAATAGTGTGCATTACTATAATTGTCTGTTTAGAGTTAAAAGCATTCTCTAGAGTCTACTTGCTCCTTGATCTGTTTAAAACTTTCATTTAGTGGCTACAGCTAGGAACTGTAAAAGTGTGCATTACTATAATTGCATTTTTATTTAATTACTAAATTGTAAACTGCCTTTTCATACTGAGACTTGTATTTTCTCTTTGCGGGTGTTCTTTCTATGCTTTTCAAGTGAGGTTTCTGTGTTCTGCTCAGGTGGCATAATCTTGATAGAGGTCTGTTGTCTAGGCTGGTAGTTTTGTTTGAGTTTCGTGTGTTTCTGGCAGCCATTTTCTGCTGATTGTCTTCATTATTATTGAAAGTAACAAGGCCTCCTGACCTTCTGTAGTACGAGTGTTTCAGTAATAGCAGGGGCTGAGGAGTAATTTGATCTTCTAACTCTTCCATTCTTACTGGTGTATGAGCCCTGTGTCTTGAAAATGTTGTGCTTGTATTGCTCATGCTGTGGATTGTACTGCATTACTGAAACTATGTGGAAATTCTTTAAGATTACAAGAGCAGGATAAATTATTTCTTACACTTATTTCACTGAACTGCACTTCTAAAATGATTATAATTGTGCTACTCACTTGATCTACTACATTTTCCACTGTTATAAAGCTTTTTTTATACTTTCATTGCATTTATGTACTGTTTTCAATCACACTGGTTGTGCCCCTGCACAAACCCTGACTAAATTGCTTCCTCTTTCACTTCTATCTTCCTACTTCCTTGGGTCCACTTTCACCCTTTTACCCCTCTTATGTATATAACCGCTCTCCTTTTTTTGCTCTCTAACTTTTTCTTTCTTCAACCTACTTCCACTTCAACCTTCCTATAATGCTCCTTTATACTAAGGTTTGCATATAATTGCAATGTTTACAAGTATATTATACCTTTTTTAATAGACTACCCTTAAACGATTTTCATTATGCTACATTTACTAAGAGTAGTTCATCCTCTGTTAAAAAAAAAAAAAAAAAAAAAAAAATTTCTATATTTTTTATTTGGTTTCAATGTTTTTATGTTACAATTACTACTGTTTATATTTGTTTCTGTAAATCCTCTATTAATCTTTTAATGTTTTTTTAATGTTTGTCTGGAGCTTTTCTCCCCGGGCCTCTACTGAAAATGGACATGTACCCAGTTAGACTAGCCCGGTCAACAAATGTAAAATAAATAAAAAAATAATAAATAAAAAAGTTTTATACTGTTTTAACTGTATTTTTCATTGCTAGATACTGTTTCATTACTCTAATTGCATGTTTACTGAATTACATAACTGTAAACTGCTTTTTCATACTGAGAGTTGTATTTTCTGTTTGTGAGTGCTCTATCCGAGCTTTTCTGTGCATTTTTGAATTTTTGAGGTTTCTGTGTTCTGCAGCTAGGAACTGTAATAGTGTGCATTACTATAATTGTCTGTTTACAGTTAAAAGCATTCTCTAGAGCAGTGGCGGCTGGTGACTTCAAATCACAGGGGGGCTGCAGGAGACACTGAATGGGCGGGGTCAAAGGGAAGGGGTGTGGTCAACCATAAAGGGGAGGAGCTATGCACAAAACCACAAAAAAACTAACTTTAATTAAATACGCTGCCCTGGGTGGCAAACCATCATTATGAAAGTCCAATCAAGACAAAAATAAGTGTAGAAGAATAAAAATATTTCAATGCATTGGCTGCATGACAGCTTACTTAATATCTAGATGGAAACAAAAGGTTGTGAGGCATGAAAAAATAAATTACTTTTAAATACATTACTGGAATGCCAGTCAAAATCAAGTATAAGAAAAACCAGAAGCACTCAACTCAAACCACTTCTCCTTGCACTGCAGTTCTAATTATAATATATTCAGCTTTATTAAAGTACCAAGCAACATGCTGAAAGTAGAAATCTATGGGATGCCCCCACTTGTAAAAATGTTTCTTATCCAAAAAAAACCTGCTGCCTGACAACTTGTTTCATCGGGAAAACATGATAAGAGTAAAACATGAAAAGCAAACAAGAAACAAGCTCAAGATACATTGCTTAAAGGATTACTGTACAGGTTATGGACCACACATGATTGGCATTCTGTTTAGTTTACGGGTAAAGCCTGTAGAGATGACTGGAAGTCTCCAACAAGTGTAATGAGCTTTTAAAATAATGGAATCCTGTCCTTTAATACCCAAGGCTTATACATTATCTAGTCAAGTATTCTCTGCATGGCAACAACAGAAAGGCTTTCAATGTTGGCAATTCTTTAACAGTATGCTTATTAAAGCTTACTTGCATCTTACGATGTCAGACAAGCTTACCTTATGGCCATTAAAGCATTGCTACTTAAACACAGAGCAACAGGCACTGAGTAATAAGCATAAATCAACAGTACAAAAATATGACAGAAACCAGACCATTCTGCAAAATCAAGGACAGATGAAAAGCCACTGTAGTACTTATGCAGTGTGTCCTCCCCATCCAAGGTAGATACAACTACTCCTTGCCTTGCTTGGACACATCCAGAGTCACTACATGGGGAGTGGGGTGCAACAAGCATGTCACAATTTGAAATCTCTCTGGCTGACTGTGATGGCCCTGACACATTTGTCATACCTCTCAACTTCAAGAGCAAGAAATCTGGACAAAGCCATACACAGAAGTGGGACAAAGGCACAACAATAAGGCCAATTTTTAAATATTGCTCTAATAAACTTAGAAAGATAATAGAATAGGTCTTGCATTAGTATGAATTTTCTGAAGGGTATAAAATCTGAAACTCAAATGTCTGTCATTTTCTAACTTCAGTCTTTAGTGATTTGTCACTAATTTGCCAAAAAACACAATTTTATGAAAAATGGACCAAAAATGTGATGCAAAAATATAAAATTGACACACAATACAGCTTCTACCTGTCAAAGAAGGGACACTTTAATATTAGTACTGCTACCTTGAGCAGCTGACAAAATAAAATAATCTACATGCATTTCAAGTAATCTATAACTTTGATTATTACAGTTATTTCTTAATTGTAAACCCTCCATGTTTTCTTCCAAAATTGCTATTTTGCGGAGGGATTATTAGGGGAAGAGCAACATTTTGAGCCAAAATTGGGGACAGTTGAGAGGTTGGCTATGCCTAATTCTATAAAGCAATTTATTTGCATGTACCTCTCAACCTGTTAATGCAGTAAATCTGAACAAGGCCAAATATATTGGGGCACATATAAACAGTACTAAAAATTGCTCTTGTATAAATTGAGACAGTTGATAGAACGGCTCTTACTTTAACATGCATTTTTATGAAGGTTATGAAGTCTGAAACTTATTATTTAGTGACTTCTGGCAAATCATTTAGGAATTAAAACTACAAATTTTATGAACAAACCAAAAATAAAAAGCAAAAATCTATTCATTCTTTGAAAATCTGGACAGTTGGGAGGTATAGTTCAGCTGGGCCTGTCTGAGTTTGCTGCCCCCTGACAAAATAATGGTTGAACTGGAGCCTCTGCAGCCATTCCAATTAACCATTACTTGGCTATTTCACTCCATTTACCATAAACACTAATGTGCATACTGCTTTACTTCAATGATTGGACTTCATTTGAAAGTTTTATTTTGTATTTTACAGCACAAACATTAAGTCATCTGTTAAACAAAGCAATGCAGTCTCACAATGAAAACTTAGCATTAAAACTTCTCTGCCCTTGAAACTCACATTCATTGAAACAGCATTGAAACCCACTTTCAAAGAAAATACATTTTGCCAGTGGCAGATAAAGATTAATTTTGGGCTGTTTTCAATCATAGGCCCCTTGCATATGAAACATACATGTGCTCTTTGATACACCTTCCTCATTGTACTAAAAATTATATTCCTTGTACAATACAGTACACTTGTTAGAGGGTGTTTTAAATTTGTTTTGAACATTTTTCCAGTAAGCAATGAAACAAAACATATGCACCCATAATGGCAAAACTGCCCAGTTGAGAACATTTATCATAAAAAAGTCTACTCAGACTTCCACAGTCCACCATTATTAGTAAATATACACAATTCTACAGTCCACCATTATTAGTAAATATGCACAATTCCACAGTCCACCATTATTAGTAAATATGCACAATTCTACAGTCCACCATTATCAGTAAATATGCACAATTCTACAGTGCACCTTTATCAGTAAATATGCACAATTCTACAGTCCATATTCAGTGAATTCAGTTCTTGCCATAGCTGTCAATGTTAGCACAAAAACCTGGACGAAGCCAATAATGGGGGAATACAGTCCCAAAAATAGGGACAAATTTAAAATATTCATCTTATAAACTTAGAAAATTGCTAGAAAAAAAGGTTGTGCTACTATGTATTCTGAAGAACATGCAGTTTGAAATTCAAATGCCGGTCAATTTTACTGCGGACAGAACAAAAACAATTTTCAGCAGAGACGCAGGGATTAATACTGCAGACACGTCTTTGTAAAATGGCAGGGCATCAGAGCAAATCCACACAAACACAGAGAGGAGATGCAGACTCCACACAGAAGCCACCCCAACCAAGAATCAAACCAGAAAACCTATAGCTGTGAGGCAACAATACTACCACTGCACCATCAAATCTGCAAGGAATTAAGCATTCAGAAACCTGACGTCTGAAATTCAAATGCCGGTCAATTTTACTGGACAGAACAAAAACAATTTTCAGCAGAGACGAGGAATTAATACTGCAGACACGTCTTTGTAAAATGGCAGGGCACCAGAGGAAATCCACACAAACACAGGGAGGAGATGCAGACTCCACACAGAAACCACCCCAACCAAGAATCAAACCAGAAAACCTACAGCTGTGAGGCAACAATACTACCACTGCACCATCAAATCTGCAAGGAATTAAACATTCAGAAACCTGAAGTCTGAAATTCAAATGCCTGTCAATTTTACTGCGGACAGAACAAAAACAATTTTCAGCAGAGACGCAGGGATTAATACTGCATACACGTGTTTGTAAAATGGCAGGGCACCAGAGCAAATCCACACAAATACAGGGAGGAGATGCAGACAGAAGCCACCCCAACCAAGAATCAAACCAGAAAACCTATAGTTGTGAGGTAACAATACTATCACTGCACCATCAATTATACAAGGAATTAAACATTCAGAAACCTGAAGTCTGAAATTCAAATGCCTGTCAATTTTACTGCGGACAGAACAAAACCAATTTTCAGCAGGGATTAAAACTGCAGACACGTCTTTGTAAAATGGCAGGGCACCAGAGCAAATCCACACAAACACATGGAGGAGATGCAGACTCCACACTGAAGCCACCCCAACCAAGAATCAAACCAGAAAACCTATAGCTGTGAGGCAACAATACTACCACTGCACCATCAAATACAAGGAATTAAACATTCAGAAACCCTTAAGTCTGAAATTCAAATGCCTGTCAATTTTATTTAACATTTTTAATCAGGACAGTCTGACTTGGAACAAATAAACAATTTTCAGCAGAGGCCCAGGAAGAAATAATGCAGACATGTCTTTGTAACATGGGAGGACACAAAAGCAAACCCACACAAACACAGGGAGAAGATACAGACCCCACAAAGAAGGAACCCCAGCCAAGAATCAAACCCAAGAACCTGCAGCTGTGAGGCAACAATGCTACTACTACACCATCAAATATCAAGCATTGCAACATTTACAAACCACAGATATTATGAGGAACAGATCAGATCGAATATGAGGCAAAAATCTGAAATTTTTTTTACAAATGGTGGTGGGTAGGGAACTCAAGTCTTTAACACCTGCATACAGGGTACAGGGTTCAAGCCTGAGGCATTCCCTACCACACCACCATAAGCACCTGGGGCATTTACACACACACACACACACACACACTCTCCAGTAAAGCACAAGCACCATACACAAACACTCCAGTAAAGCACAAGCACCATACACAGACATTCCAGTAAAGCACAAGCACCATACACAGACACTCCAGTAAAGCACAAGCACCATACACAGACACTCCAGTAAAGCACAAGCACCATACACACACAAATGCTGACGAGATCCCTAATGCTCTGTCCCGAGTCCTTGCAGTCCGGACGCGACCCATAATCCTGGCGGGTCTGTGCACAGACGTCTCCTTGTGTCCCCATACGGCCGGACTGCCTTGAGCATGCGCATAGACCGACAGTAGTCGGGACTCGGTCCATGCGCGAAGTCTGAAAAAATAATTTTTTTTATTTTTCATTTTTCTTTCTTTTTTTTTTTTTGAGGGGGCTGCAGTCCGGCAGCCCTATGCCACGAGCCGCCCCTGCTCTAGAGTCTGCTTGCTCCTTGATCTGTTTAAAACTTTCATTTAGTGGCTACAGCTAGGAACTGTAATTTTCCCAGCCACCCTCTCTAGTGTTGTGGTGTTCTTGTACTTGGTGGCTTTGCAGTTGCCCGCCCATACTGTATATTTGATCTGTGACACTCCTCCCAGTCTAGTGTTATTGGTTCATTCGATCTAATAGAGAACATTTGTGAAGGCCAATGCACTCAGATTCTTAACGTTGAATTAGCTTCTGTTCCAGCTTTCTCCATTTCCACTTTTACTGAAAAAAAAATGTCTAAGCTTGCTTCCCCCCTTTGCTGTGGCAGGTCTTGTCCAGATACGGATTTGCTGTGCCCAGGACTGTTTGTGCGCTCCTGAGCACCCCCTCCCACTTAACTAGGGTTAAACTATTCTTGATACAATGGAAAATATTAAGGTACAACCCAACACTCTAATAATGGGTGATTTCAACTACCCTATCATTAACTGGGAAAACTACTCATGTACCAACTCTTTTGCTCAATGTTTTCTGGAAATCATCAATTCCAACACCTTGGATCAACTTATCCACACCCCCACCAGGGGCAGCAATATCCTAGACTTGGTCATCACCAACATGGGTGACCTGTGTTCCACACCAGAGGTCAGCTCCTCGTTGGCCAGATCTGACCACAAGCTAATCACCCTAGACATCCACATCCTGCTCCCACCCCCCATTAGGAAAACAACCGTAAAAAATTTCTCCAAAGCCAACTTCACGCTTCTTAAGACAGAAGTGGCAAACTTCACGACACCCATGCAGATGGACAATAGAGGTACGACTGCTGAATCTTACACAAATGCACTTTATAAGCACTTATTACACAATTGCATGGATCATGCTATCCCTAACAGAACCAAGATGCTATCCTCCAAAAAAAGGAAGCCAATCTGGTGGTCTTCTGCCATAAACAAACTCTACAACAGAAGAAAGAAACTGTTGCAAAAAAGAGTAAAATCCCACAATTGGTGGAACTCCCTGGTCAGCCTCAGTAAGAAGCTGAGATCCCACATAAAATCCTCCAAAGCTAGTTATGAAAACAAAATCACCACTGATTCTAAAGACAACCACATAGCATTCTATAGCTATGTCAAGAATATCAATGGCAACACTTAGATCTGCCCTGAGTTACAGCACAATGACACTAAATATACAGAACCAACTGATATTGCCAACATCCTGGCAGATAGGTTCTGTGCTAACTTTACCCTCATCTCACCCCCTAAAGAGCCCATCTTTATACCGGAAGAATGCAATGTTCCTGTAATCACTGCTGCACAGTTAAAAACCTCACTCTCCAAAGCCAGGAACACAGCATCCATGGGACCTGACAACATCCCAGGCTGCCTTCTACACGAACTACAGAATGAACTGGCACCCCCCCCCCCGAAGTACCATGTTCAATCATAGCCTCACCTCAGGTTTTGTGCCCATTGAATGGCACACCGGGATGGTTATCCAACTCCACAAAGGGGGGGGGGGGCACAAAAGACCCCAGGAACTACCTCCCCATTAGCCTGACGAGCCTGGTCTGCAAGGCCATGGAATGTATCATCATGGAACTCATAAACAAAGACATTTTAGATCTCCAAACTCTGGACCCCACACAGTTCAGGTTTGTAAAAGGCAGATTATGTCTCCTAAACCTGATAGACTTCTTTGAAGTAGTCACCAAAGCCATAGATGAGGGTAAGGTGGTTCACACAGCCTATCTAGATCTCGCCAAGGCGTTCAACACCATCCCACACTCATTATAGATAAACTCACTAAACTACGTATAAATCCTTATGTCACAAGATGGGTTGCCAACTAGCTTACTGACAGAACCCACACTGTGAAAGTAGCAGACTCCAAATCAGACTTCAGACCAGTGACAAGTGAAGTACCACAGGGTTCAGTCCTGGGTCCTCTCCTGTTTGGTATTTACTTCTCTGAAGGACAGGCTAACACAGAAGGTCTTTGGCTAACTAAATTCGCAGATGACTGCAAATTAGGAGCCATAATCGAAACTCCTAATGATGTGGACATCCTACAAATGGGCCTCACTGAGACAGATGCCTGGTGTCAAAGCCATGGTCTCAAGCTCAATGCCAAAAGTGCATTGTCATCCCCTTTGGTAAAAACTCTGTACCCATGAACTACCACATAGGCAGTAGTCTAAACACCGAAATTGTGATAAGAGACCTTGGGACACAGGTGGACAGTAGCCTCTCCTTTGATAATCACATCACCACAGTGGTCAGAAAATCCTTCCATGTGGCACACCTCATCACAAAAGGTTTCTCACCCAGAAAAAAAGAGGTCATTGTTCCCCTCTACTCATCACTCATTAGACCCATTATAGAGTACAATGCCCCTTTTTGTATGTACCTCACAAGAAATCTACAACAACTGGAAAGGCCGCAAAAATACCTCACAAAGAGGATTACTGGCCTCAAACAGATGCCTTATGTAGACCGTCTCAAAAAACTCTAGCTTTACTCTGTCGCATATCGCCTAATCAGAGACGATTTCTGCCTAACATACAAAGCTATGTCAAACTCAGAGCTGTTGGACATGCTCCACTTAAAGAAATCCCAATCCCTCCAAGCCACATGCTCTAGGGACCTAAACCTTGTCACCACAATAAACAGAATATGCTGGAGGGATAGATTCCTGTCCCAAAGACTTCCCATACTCTGGAACAGACTACCTATCTATGTCAAACAGAGCTCCTCATTAGCACTCTTTAAGAAAAATCTTGATGATTGGATGGGTAATAGGAAATTCACCCCGGGGATCACTTCTGTGGTTCTGCCTTACAGGGGCACAGGAAAATTATTTTCTTGGGTGGCGAAAGCCAGGGTACCTTTTTGACTAGGCTTGTATAGGCCCTAGGGCCAATAGCCTAGTACCTGCCTATGAACCTATGAGGTTGAGGTCTCTGGAGTGTGTGGTGTGGAGGGATTTGGATTTCTTTAGATGTAGCATTTCTAACAGAGCTGGGTCAGACATGGCTTTGTAAGTCAAGCAGAGATCGCCTCTTAGTAGACGATAGGAGACAGAGAATAGCTTGAGTTTTTTGTCTGTCCATGTAAGATATGTGTTTAAGGCCTGGGATCCTCTTCGTGAGGTACTTTTGTGGCCTGTCCAGCTATTGCAGGTGTGTTGTGAGGTACATGGCAAATGGGGCATTATACTCTATGATTGGTCTAATGAGAGAAGAGTAGAGAGAAATGACCTCTTTCTTCCTGGATGCAAAACACTTGGTAATGAGATATGCAACATAGAAGGACTTTCTGAACACATGAGAGGTTGCAGTCAACCTGTGTCCCCTGAGCTCATAACGCCTTCAGTGTTCAGTGGGCACCCATCGATGTGGTAATTAGTGGGAACTGAGTTTTTAGCAAAGGGGATGACGATGCCTTTTTGGCATTAAGATTAAGGCCATGGTTTTGACACCAGTCATTGGTTTCAGTGAGGCCTTTCTGTAGGATGTCTGCATCACTTGGAAAGTTAATAATGACTCCCAGCTTGCAGTAGTCTGTGAACTTGGTCAGCCAGAATCCCTCCATGTTGGCCTGGACTTCTGAGAAGTAGATGCCAAACAGGAGAGGACCCAGGACCAATCCCTGTGGGACTCCACTCATGACTGGTCAGCTGTCTGACTTGGAGTCCGCTACTTTCACACTGTGGGTTCTATCTGTGAGCCAATTTGCAACCCACCTAATGATATAGGGGTTGATGTCTAGTTTGGTGAGTTTATCAATAATTCCTGAGTGAGGAATGGTATCAAAGGCCTTGGCCAGATTGAGATATGAACTGCCTTACCTTCATCCACAGCTCTGGTGACTAATTCAAATAAGTCAACCAGGTTGAGCAGGCGTGATCTACCTTTCACAAAACCCAATTGCGTGGGATCTAGAGTTTGGAGATTCCCTATATCCTTGTTAATTAGGTCCATGATGATGTGCTCCATAGCTTTACATATTAGACTTGTCAGGCTAATGGGGAGATAATTCCCAGGGTATGTAGTCTCTCCCCATTTATGGAGAGGGATGACTGCTGCAGTGCGCCATTCAGTAGGGACAAAGCCTGAGGTGAGGTTGTGAGTGAACAGGGCACACAGATGTGGTGCCAGTTCCCTTTGTAATTCATGTAGAACACAGCCAGGAATATTGTTGGGTCCCACGGAAGCTGTATTCTTGGCCTTGGATATTCCAGCTTTAACCTATGCTGCTGTAATGCTGGGTGCCTGGCATTCTTTTGGTATTGAGATTGGTCCTGGGGGGGGGGGGGGGGGGGGTAAAGTTGACACTGAATCTGTCAGCCAGTATGCTGGTAATATCTGTTGGCTCAGTATAGGAGGTACCATTGTGCATTAACTCAGAGCAAATCTGGGTATTGCTGTGGAGATTCTTGATATAACTATAGAAGGCTTTGTGGTTTTTTTTAGTGCCTGCTGCAGTTCTGCCTTCATAGCTGGCTTTGGAGGTTTTGATGAGAGAATCTCAACTATTTGTTGAAGCTAATAAGGGAATTTTACGTGTATTGGGACTTCACCTTTTTATGCAACAGTTTCTTCCTTCTGTTGCAGAGTTTATTAATGGCAGGGGACCAGCAGATTGGCTTCCTTTTTTGGAGGAGAGCATCTTGGTTCTGTTGGGTATAGTTAGTTCCATGCATTTATGTACGCTTGTACAGTGCATTGCATCATCTCCCTCTATTCACCAACCAGAACACTTTGCAGGTCTGAGCAGTACCTCCTTTCCATATACAAGCCAAAAATAAAAATGGGAAAGGACCTATACAGCTATTCCCCAGCTGAGAACTGGAATAAACTTCCAGTGGACATTCAAAACATTAGGCCTAAACACCAGTTCAGAAATGCTGTAAAAAAACATCTAGGAAATATATGGCTATGTCTGTGTAATCATCCCCCTGGTTGACTGTACTCCTGTCTGTCCTCTGCCTCCCATCTTTCTTCTATACCTAATCCTCCCTCTTTATCCACTTATGTTTCCTACATCTCTATTCACTATTTCTACATATCCTTTATTACCTTTATGATTTCTATTGACTTCAACAGTCCAGTAAGTTACTATACACAAGGCAGATATTCAGCCGAACTGATGAGGAAGAACATTGTATCTCAAATTAATTTTTTGCTCTATATAGTATCAAGTGTACTCAGCAATCATTCTGATTCATAATGTCTTTTTATTCTAACGAGTCAAGTAGCACTCCTGGTAACTACATGTCATAACAATATGTCTGTAGCCCTGTACTAGGTTTATGTAACATTGCAGGCATGATCTGTGTAATAGTAACTATAAATACCTATATATAACTATATGTTTGTAGCCTTGTACCATGTTTATGCAACTTGTTGTTATGATCAATGTCTATGTTTAAGTTTTATGTGGAGCTTTTCTCCCCAGCTCTCCACTGAAAAAGGGCCTTGGCCCAGTTGGACTAACCTGGTTAACAAATGTCAAATAAATAAATAAAGTGGTTTTATGAATTTTCTATGGGGGTGTTCTTATGTGGACACCCTGATGGTTGCACTGAAACATGGGAAAGGGAAAGATCTGAAAGATGGAAAATGTGAGACATAACAAACCCGGGCACACAGAAGGAAGACATCAAGAGGGTTGTGCTTGAGGACACAGGAGAGGAAAGGGTTCTATATTTTTTTCTTGGGGACAGACCCTGCCCATTTTTCAAATAATATTTTATATAAAAAGGTAGTTTTGGAAGGAAGTAGGTTAGTTGGTGTAGGAGAGAGGATTAGGCAAGCAGTGAGATGAAGAGAAGTTCCTTCCCGTTAACATTCCAGTCCATAGGTCCTTAAATGCATTCACTGCCTGATGGCTGTGCAGTGGAAGACCCCAATGTCGAGGGAGTGGAGGCACGTATTGGCTTGATGACTTGAACTGACCAGAGTAGCGAGTCATGCACCTAATGTAGAGTATCCTGGACTGGATGAAGCTGTCTGTCCATCACCTGCTCCACCACATCTCCAACTAAGTCGTGAAGCTCACAGTCTGCATGGCTTCCAGGATGCACCATGCCAGGGTGCCTACAGGACAGGTGCCACCACCCTGACACTTTGAGGATGTCCCTGTCTGGGCAGAAGATGAATGTTCACTGACCTCTGTGGAATATGGTTGGGCTGCTCATGGGACTTCTGGACCTGTGGAAAAAGGAGCAGAAACTGGAGAGAAAGAAAAAAATAAAGAAAATAATAGTAAAGCATAATTAAAACAAGAAAAAGAGAGAAGGAGGGTAGAGAAACAAACAAGAACATGGAGACAACACATTAACTCAGAACTGGCTGATACATCATTACTTTATTACTAATGCTTACTCATTTTCATCAAATCTTTATTTAAAAATGTTTTGGGAAATGGTACTGTAAAGCTGATAATCAGAAGAAGGATATGAAATGGAGATGATTTTTATATTTTCTGTCTACTGATAATAAGGAAATAAGCTGGTGTAGCATATGAACTGGTAACACATTTTACAATGACCACTTACTGTGAAATATTTTGATGAAATGGGTTGTGCTGCAATTGTGTACTGGAAGCAAATTACTTATTATGTTACATTTGTATATGATTACTTCTGGATTTCTGCTTACAAAATAAATGAAAAAAAATTAGTTCTTATTCAACAGATTGCTTTCAGACTCATGTTTGCATGCTCACAAGAGACTTCAGTTAGGCTAGGTGACTATATTGCTGGAGGGAAAGTAAACTTATCATAACAGTTGATGTTCAAATGACCACTTCTGCAGTATCCTAAGCTAAATGGGGTATAGCCTGTCTAGGAAATAACAGCCGGACAGCTTCCAAAGCTTCAGGGCACCTTCCACATGCTCAAACTGAAATGACTAAAAAGATAGGTTTGGGCACTGAGCCCTTCAGAGATTTTATGTCAACTGAGAGAGGGAGGTTAAGCCCTGAGGGGACATTGCTAGAAAAAGAAAAAGTACATGTCCACATAATAGCATAAAAAACACACCAAAAAACAAAGGGGATGGTGAAAGGCAGGGAGTGGCTACTGCAACAATGATCATTCAAATATCTACTGTTATGTTAAGTTTACTTACACACCTGTATTATGTTAATCGTATTGATCACTGCTACAGTAGCATAAGCGATATGGATAGAGCACCATAGCTTAGAACTGGGAAATGGAAGGGGAAGTGTCCAGGAGCCGCTGGAGTGGGATCCTAGCAAAGCCTGTCCTAGACCTGGAAAATGAATCTAGTTTATAGTGCTTTGTAAAAGTATCCAAAGAGGATGAAGCTGCTGCTTATAGAATACTTCTAGGGTCCAACCATTTCCAAAAATCTATATATGAAGTCAAGGCCCTTGCACCATGTGCCTTGACTCTACTTGGAATAGTTTTGTTGTAGTGAGAATAACAAAAGGTAATAGCCTGAGACAATGATTTGGAAATACTTTGCTTTGACACAAATTGTCCCTTCTATTTACCTTCACTAGAAATAAACAACTGATCAGAAGTTCTGAAATATTTGATTCTGTCAAGACAGTACCTGAGCTGTCTGTGGACATCCAAAGTATAAAGTATCCCTTCTCTCTTATTTTTAGGTTCTGTAAAAAATACAAGGGGATGGATAGTTTGGGTTAAAGTAAACTCAGATAACACTTTAGAAATAAAAGAAAGATTAGTTCTGAAAGTAATCCTGTCTCTGTAAAAATAAGATAAGGTTGACTTACAACTTAGATATTCTTCTTACAGAGGTCAGAGCAATCAGCAAGGATGTTTTCAATGCTAAGAATGAAGTCAGCCAGATGAGCTGGTCCAAATGGAGCAAGTATTAGTTTCTGTAACACAAAATTAAGATCCTAAAGAGTAGCACCCCTTTCAGAATCATTTTCACATCAGAATGCATTGAAAGACAGCCTGTCAGGCAGTGAGGGATAAAGCCCTAACTTTGGCCTAGGCAACCTGGGTTCAATTTGCAGCTTAGGAGACTGACAGAGTAGTGGGCAATGGATTGGCATGCCTGTCCTGGCTGGAAGGGTGCTCATTGATGTACTCTGTAAAGGGAGATGTGGTCCAAGGAGGGGAGTTGCTCTCAGACACAATTAACATGTGTGTGTGTGTGTGTTTGGGGGGGGGCAGAAAATGGGAAATAGATATGGCAAGAAAAAAAATCGGATTGAAGCACAGTTGAGATGAGATGAGCAAACAAGATGCCTTTAACAGCCACAACCCATCTTAGCAATACCAGAGACAGTTTGGGGAGAGGTGGACAGTACAGATGAGGTCTGAGCGAAGCAAAAAAAAAATGAATGCACTGAAAGAGGGGGATACGCTACCTGATTCAAAATTCACTGTCTTCAAAACATTTTCCTTTTCTTCCATTGCTATATTTCTTTTCTATTATTTGTTTTATTTATTATACATTTATTGACCAGGAGTGTCTGACTGAGCAAAAACCATTTTCAGCGAAGGCCCGGGGAGAAAAGCTCCAAGATGTACATATAGGACAATCACAATAGGAACATAGACATTCAACATTAGAAAAACACAAGAGTTATTTAGGTGGCTACAATCATCAATACAGTAACTATCAAGTTATACAGTACTAAAACCAAACAGGATGAATAACAATTTAAGAATGGGACGTAAGTAGTAGTGGTTTGACAAGTATATGCTAATATGAAGTTCTTTCCTTGTAAAAAATATCTTTGTTTAATTAACAACTTTTTAATGTTTTTCTGCTTCATTTTATATACCTTTTTTAAACCATTATCTTCTTTAGTTAATTTATGTTCTCCTCTGGTTTTGTATTCAGTAAATGTTTTTGTAATATGTTATTTTATTACATACATTATTTCATTATGTGTCTTACCTATATTTCCCTTCTTATGTTAATTGTCTTATTACTCTTCTATTTTCTTTTACCAATTTGCTTAATTAAGGTGCTACTTCCTCCTTCTTTCCTTGTAAAAATATCTTTGTTTAATTAACATTTTTTAATTTTTTTATATAACTTTTTCTTTTTCCAAAATCTTTCTTAACTACTTAATAACTTATATCATTAAATGCTTGATAAGTAATATCTTTGTAATTGTATCTTTCTTGTGTTCTTTTTGACATTTGCCATTCTAAAACCTCCTTTTTATATTTTTCTTTCAAGCTTATCCACCATGTCCAATCCTTATAAAACATTGTCATATCTATATGATCTAACCATAATTATAAAACCATTTTTCTCACTTGTCCATTTAATTCCATTTCATTTATTCTTTTAATGCATCTGCCTATTTTAAGTAGCCTTCTTTTTCTTGTATCTATCAAATATATATGATCTGAAAACTCTGTTATTTTTAGCCCTTTGTGTAACATTTCTAAGCTCCCAGAAGCCATGAAATAATCAATTTCCGATTTCAAGTTATCCCTTTTATATGTCCAATGTTTGTTATTCCATAAGTACAACTTCCACGTTTTAAGATCTCTGAAATTACCTTAATATCTGTCCCTTCTTTTCTCCTTTGCCTTAAGTCACAATTAAAATCTCCTACTAATATTATTTGTATATTAACACTAACATAATTAAGAATCTTCCTAAACATTTCCCCTCTTTATTCCTGTAAAACATATGTATATATTGTAACAATTCTACTTTATTATTCCATCTACTATTGTCATTGTCATTAATATCACTAAAGTATAATCCAAAATATTTATAAATTCTTTACTTAAAATTGTTATACCTGAGCACCTTTCTTCTGCTATATTCCATGTAACTTTATCCTCTCATAATTCATTTTCTTGTCTTCTCTCTCCTTCCTTTAAAATTCTAATATCTAATAATATTATGATATCCATACCATGTGACCCACATCATTCTAACACACCTAACATTCTTTTATATTCCTTATACATTACATATTTAAAGATAAGATTTTCAATTTATGAAGAAAATTATTTATTTATTATCTTTGTCTTTCCTTTTCTCTTCCAAACCTATATTTTTAGACTTATGTTCTCTAACTCTTTTCCCAAAGGAGTTTCTTTAACTTTTAACTATCACCCACTTAGCATCTCGCCCTCTTTGCTATATTTCATCCTCCTTTTCTTTGCCTTCCCTTTTGTATCCCTCATTCATTCTTGACTCTTTTACCTCTCCCAGTATGCCTTCCTTTTTGTTTTCCTCTTGTCCCCTTTCTATGTTACACTCTTAAAGCACTTTCTTTCACTTGGTCTTCTTTCCCTTCCCCCATTTCCTTCCCATTTACATCACAGTCCATCCATGAATGCCCTGTTTGTTCACAATTTATACATTTTGTCCACATCTTTTTGCTTCGTGACAAGTGTTATCACAAATAAAACATGTCTTTGGTTGCCCCCAATATTTTACAAACCCTCTATTTCCCTCCACATTAATTACACTGGGTACATGTACTATGTTTACATTTTGCATTTGTAAAACAACTCCAAACTCCCATCCCCCAGTCCATAAACTTCTGTTATCATAAATCTTTGTAATGTTCGTGACATCTTTGTACACAGCCTCTTAAAGACACTTTTTCTACCTCGGTATGAAATTGCATATATTTTTTCTTTTTCTCCTCTCTATTAAATGTTAGCACAACATATAAATTCCAAGGAATGTCATTTTTTTTTATCTCACTTTGTTCTAGAAATTGTTCCTTATACTGTCCTGATTCTAAAATAAGTCACAAAACAAGTCTTTATTAATATGAATAAATACTCTTACCTCTTAGGGAGTGATACCCAGTGGTGCAATAACATAGGTCTATATTAGAACACCAAAGTTTCAAAACTTCAAATGTTCTAATATCAAACTCTATTCAACAAAAGTTGAAAACATCGAACATACAGAACAGCGAGTTTTTTCCTAGGGAAAAAATTTGCTGTTCCAAAACACATACATACAACACAAGCACACCAAACAGCAATCGACACACATACACCTAAAATCTTACACCTAATCCTACACTAAACTATACATACACCACTAACTATCCACTTACTTTAACCCAAACCTTAACCCTAAAGTCCATCACTATTGCACACTCACCTCACCCGCTCCCTAACCCTAACTCACCTACCCCACCCTAACCCTCATGTCCACACAATCGCACACTTACCTGACCCGCGCCCTAACCCTAACTCACCTAACCTGCCCTAACCCTCACGTCCACGCAATCGCACACATACCTAACCCACACCCTAACCCTAACTAACCTAACCCATGCTCAATTGCACACTTACCTGAACCCTACCCGTAACTTTCCACCACAGTGCTGAAAATACCGAAGCAACAGAAACAGACAACTGAATTCTTTCCCTAGGAAAAACTTTGGTTTTCTGTAGCTTCGATATTTTCAGCTTTCGCTGAATACGGGTTGATATTAGAACATTTGAAGTTTTGAAACTTCGGTGTTTTAATATAGACCCCAGTAACATTGCCCCATATTTCATACCTATTACGTTCCTTTTCCTTATTACTGCTTATTCTTATACAATACTTCCTTTTCCCTTCAGTTTTATTCTCTTTTCGCTCTCTTACAGTTTGCCCATATGATTTCTTCCTTTCTCTTTTTATTTCTTCTACGTCTTCTTCTTCTTGTATCTTTTCCATTATTTCACCCCATGACACTGCCTTCTCACTTTCTGGTTCGCGCTGCTTGATTAAGTCTTTCAAATAAGCATCCTGCAACCCTTCCGACTGGAGGGTTGTAACAATACACTCCACTTGTGATTCCACCTCACCCTTGAACAATGTTTACTGAAAAGCATTTCGGTATCCTGCGAAGGCACAAACTACTTCACTTGGGGTTCCTCCTGCATAGTTATAATCTATTTTCTCTCCTTCCACTCCTCTGTATTGGCTAGATGATCTTGCAATAGCAAACTCTCTTGCTATGGCTTGACTGTCTTCAGCATCAGTCCACACTCCTTATCTCTACTTCCAGTGACATTATCACCCATGCCATTGTCTTCCATACTACTCCCTGCTTCTCCAAGCCACTTCCATGCTCAGAATGGAAGTAAGAAGTATCACCACAAACCACATCCCTGTATGCAAAAGAATAGGGGAAGTTCCCCAATGTCCTGTTCCAATTTCCTCTAGTAGTACAAATATTACCTTGGGTCTCCCTTGAAAAAAAGTCACTAGCCTAGTGGGACTAACCTGGTCAAAAAAGAATAAATACAAATGAATATTGCCTTATCCCAGTCAATAAATACTTCTGAATCTATTATACTGTAACTTATACACCACATTCTCACTTCAGCCATTATGTCTAATCACTTTATCTAACCTGATGTACTCTACCTTTTATGCCTAATTCATCTCTCATAGGTTTATAGGTTGGTACTAGGCTATCAGCCCTAGGGCCTATACAAGCCTAGCCAAACAATTCCCTGAATATTTCTTCCCACAATATTTACTTCCCTGGACCCCTGTCTAGCAGGGCGACTGACGTAATCCCCGGGGTGAATTTTCTATCTCCCATCCAGTCGTCAAGGTTCCTTTTGAAGAGGGCCAAGGAGGTGCTCTGCTTGACATGTATGGGCAGTCTATTTCAGAGTATTGCCTTGATAAATATCTTATTTTACTTAAATGCTACTTTTATGAATTTATAGTCTGACTTATACCAATGCAATTTGTCATTGTCTACAATTTTACTATATGTTCATTAAATTCACTGTACAATGTTTTTTTTTTCTTTGCCATCTGGCCCATGTTGTGCTTGAAATGTGATTGCTGACTAGTGTACTTATGCATTTAACAGAGATGTTAATAAATAAATAAATAAATAAATAAATAAATAAATAAATAAATAAAATGCTACAAGTGAACTAACTTGAATGTTGACTTTACTGTATGACCATTATGGCTGGTATTCATCCACAGACTGACCGCACAGAATAGCACTGGTAATAGCCATGCCCAGAGTGCCAAAGCTGACATTCGCACAAAAACACAGTGCTTGAAATTGCACAATATGCAATGCATGCAAATGAACAAATAATGACACGCAAATTAAGGACAACATGCAAATGAGCAGCAAAGAATATGAAAATGTAGCTATAGCAAGTCAGAAACAACAAATGGTGACAATGCGCATTCTTGCTCACCAGTACTGAATGCTGTGATTTATGGAGTACATGCCAAAAGTCATGCTAGGCATAGCAGCAGCAGTAGTTTAATAGAATGTATTTGTAACCACTGTCAGAACCAGTACTGGTAATGTTGCTCTTTAAGTCTGTCAGTGCCAACAGAAACATCACAGGTAGTGACTCACATATCATTACCTCACACAGTGCAAGATAACTGATCACTTCAGAGATGTCAGGGATACAGTCTGCAAGGTATTTATGGGATACCCATTGCGATAGACACTAAGATATGTGTAGCAGTAAGCATCCTAACTACGGAGGCCTTTTACTAACCAACATAATATAAGTTAGGTATATCATAAGCCTCTGCATTGTGAATACTTAACAATTCCTTAACATCATGTTGCAACATATGGAGGACTATATCTGCTTTTCAAGGACACCAAAGGAAGGAATCAACACCGTGAGGGCATTTTATCAGACTGAAAATGTTTCTGACATCCCGAGTGCCATAGATTACAACCATGTTGCTATTAAGGCTCCATCTGCTCCTGAGGGACAGAGATACAAAAACTTTCTTAACTGGCGGGTGGTCTGTAATACCAATGGCATTATCTACAATGTGTCTCTGCACCACTTTGGCAGTTTACGAGATTCACACATACTACTGTTGTGCTGTGGGGCAAGTATTTCTTTGCCCTTGGAATATTCAGTGAATTGCAGAAGTGATTTTCGCTGAATAGGTGTCAATGAATACGTGTTCACTGAAAATAAATTTCAGTGAACTAATATAGACGCACTACACACATCTCATTTACATGAATGGTTGCGGTAAAATAATTTATAGGGTAACCTTGTTAGTAAGTCTAACACACATAATTAACAGAACTGTCTATGCTTATAGCTAACACATATGCTGGGTGCTACCACATATAATGATGGGTCTTGTATGTTGCAGGAGATGCCAAATATGCACCTGAGGCATGGATGATGACCCCCCCATTAACAACACACAGGCAATAACAGAAATGTCATAAAACACAGTCCATGCCAAAACAAGCAATATTATGAAAAAAGTCTATGAATTACTGAAGGGTAGTTTCTGCTGTAAAGACATGGCAGGTCTGGGCTTTAAAATATAGTGCACTTATATGCAGCAAAATATGTGTATTGTGCAGGCCAAGCAGCCCAACAACACCGTACATGATAGTTCATAACGATGTAGCAGCAGTAGCAGGGTATGCAGGAGATACAGTGGAAGACAACACAGGAGTGGAGTCACAGCTAAGATAGTGTTGAAAGCAGTGTCTGACCTTCAATATGAGGCCACTATGCAAACAACACAGACTGACTAGACTAGCTCCCCCAAGACCAATAAGAATAAAAGCCAACTATGCCCCATGGTTAACAAAAGAAACCAGATAACTATTAAAAGAGAGAGACAGAGATAAAGCTTGGAATCTGTTGCAAAAAAGCAAAACACAAATGACTAAACAGGCATATCAAGAACTTAGAAATACAGCTGAAAAACAATTCAAACAGGACAAGATTACCATGACATTCAAACTAAACATGAAAACAGCCCATAGAAATTTTAATCTGCTATAAATAAAATCCTATAACCTGGAAACAACTGTACCCCCACCCCTATAACCACTAACAACTCAGGCTCTATAGCTATGCAGTTTAATAAGTATCTCACAGAGTCCATACTAGCCCTCTCAAATAATAAGTGTTCCACCACCTCTACAGAAATTCCCACACCAAACCCAGATAGCAGCACTTTTGATTTCCAACCTCTACAAACAGACACTGTAAAAATCTACTGAAAAAAATCAGACCAACAACCCTAGCAGCTGATAACCTACCAGCTGAATATCTCAATATGGCTGCAGATGTCATCTCCTACCCAGTATCCATCTTAATATACGGATCCATCTCTGAACAAAAGTTACCAGCAATCTGTAAAACTTCACACATCATTCTGCTACACAAAGGGGAATATCATTAGAACTATTCAATTACAGGTGAATAGCTATATTGTCACCCCTGTCTAAAGTTCTGGAAAGATGCATCCATTCAAAAATTATGCAGCACCTCCTTGATAACAACTCGCTATCCAAAATCCAACATGGATTTCGGCCCTACCATAGCACTTCTTCTGCCCTAATGAGTTTCACAAACATCATTAATAAACATAGGAACAACGGTAAAACAGTATCCTCCATCTTTCTAGATCTATCAAAAACATTCACTACCCTAGTGGAGTTTTTAACTAGATTGTTTCATGAAATCTTGGAAAGTGAGAGGATGCCTGAGGAATGGAGAAAAAGTGTTTTGGTACCGATTTTTAAGAATAAGGGTGATGTGCAGAGCTGTGGTAACTACAGAGGGATTAAACTGATCAGTAACAGCATGAAGTTATGAGAAAGAGTAGTGGAAGCTAGGTTAAGAAGGGAGGTAATGATTAATGATTAGCAGTAAGGTTTCATGCCAGGAACGAGCACTACAGATGCGATGTTTGCTCTGAGAGTGTTGATGGAGGAGCACAGAGACGGTCAGAAGGAGTTGCATTGTGTCTTTGTGGACTTAGAAAAAGCATATGACAGGGTGCCTAGAGAGGAGTTGTGGTATTGTATGAGGAAGTCAGGAGTGTCAAAGAAGTATGTAAGAGTGGTACAGGATATGTACGAGGGTAGTGTGACAGCAGTGAGGTCTGCAATGGGAGTGACGGATGCGTTTAAGGTGGACGTGGGATTACATCAAGGATCAGATCTGAGCCCTTTCTTATTTCCAATGGTGATGGACAGGTTGACAGACGAGATCAGACAGGAGTCCCTGTGGACTATGATGTTTGCAGATGACATTGTGATCTGTAGCGAGAGTAGGGAACAGGTGGAGGAGACCCTGGAGAGGTGGAGATATGCTCTAGAGAGAAGAGGAATGAAGGTCAGCAGGACTAAGATAGAATATATGTGTGTGAATGAGAGGGAGGATAGAGGAATGGTGAGGATGCAGGGAGTAGAGGTGGTGAAGGTGGATGAGTTTAAGTACTTGGGATCAACAGTTCAGAGTAATGCTGAGTGTGGAAGGGAGGTGAAGAAGAGAGTACAGGCAGGATGGAGTGGGTGGAGAAGAGTGGCAGGAGTGATTTGTGACAGACGAGTACCAATAAGAGTGAAAGGGAAGGTATACAAGAGGGTAGTGAGACCAGCTATGTTATATGGGTTGGAGACAGTGGCACTGACAATAAGGCAGGAGTCAGAGCTTGACGTGGCAGAGTTGAAGATGTTAAGATTTGCACTGGGTGTGATGAGGATGGACAGGATTAGGAATAAGTATATTAGAGGCTCATCCCAGGTTGGAAGGTTTGGAGACAAGGCCAGAGAGGCAAGATTACGTTGGTTTGGACATGTGCTGAGGAGGCATCAAGAGTATATTGGGAAAAAGATGCTAAGGATGAAGCTGCCAGGTAACAGGAAAAGAGGGAGGCCTAAGATAAGGTTTATGGATGTGGTGAGAGAGGACATGCAGGTGGTTGGTGTGACAGAGCAAGATGCAGAGGATAGGAAGAAATGGAAACAGTTGATCTGCTGTGGCGACCCTTAACAGGAGCATCCGAAAGAAGAAGAAGACCCTTTCTCATAACAAACATATGCAAGTACTCTTAGAACTAAACCTTAGTCACACCACAATTACTTGGTTCAAAGACTACTTAACTGGGCACCAGCAATCTGCAAAATGGAACAAAGTGCATCTCCTCTACTGCCCGTTACTCAAGGTGTACCACAAAGTTCCATTCTAGGCCCCCTCCTTTTCACTAACAAGTTACACACTGCTACTCTGCATGCCATCCCTGGTCTGATATGCAGACGATTCTACTGCATCATCACTCCAACAGTTACAACAACTAACACAGCAGTCCTTCTCTGCAGTTGAAACATGGCTTTCTGAAGTTCAACTTGTTGTAAACCCCAACAAGACCAAACTCATGGTATTCCAAATCACTAGAGCTATAGATCCCCTCTCTCCATTTAAGATCACATTTACAAACAATACCACCATCTCACTTGTTCCCCAGACTAAACCTCTGGGTATTGTTATTGACAACACTGTGAAATTTGGCCTACACATAGCCCAGGCAGTCAAGAAAGTAAATAAAAAAATGGTACTCTTTACAGAAATAGACAATACCTAACCAGTAGCACAAAGGCTACCATTGCAAGAACACACCTGATCTCCACACTCCTGTAAGCCTCACCCATTCTGAAAACCAAAAACAAAATCAGACCTAGCAAAATTAGATACCTGCTATAATAAGATTGCAGTTTGCAATAGACTCCAACTTTAGAACACACCATTGCTTTGCACTCAAACAACTTAACTGGCTAGAACTACCTCAGCTCTTAACTTACAACCAACTTACTTTGGCCCATACACTTCTAATAAATCCTTCTTAAAAGTTATCAAATCCAACAATGCCACCGGAGTTTCCCTATAATCTACATGCAAAATCTGGAACTCATTGCTGACAGATACATGGACAACTACAAATGCTCCGTAGTCTTAAAAAAAGACTTGTATCTCATTTATTGAATGCAAAGCTATGCTTATGCACCAACCCTGGATAACTTATGAGTGCCTTCTTGCACCCCCCCCGTATCTAACTCCTGTATCCTCTCCTCCCCGTTCTTATCTTCTGCACACCATCCTTTCCTTCACAATAATTCGTCTGACTCAGTCTCTGCCCCCAAAACTTCCAGCTAATCTTCTGAATTAGTAACTGGTCTATTTTATCTTTACTAATATCTCTCCCTGATAATATAGGATTATTCACTTGTGTCGTCTCTCCATAGTTATGCACATACATAAAGTTTTTGGTATCATATTAGAATGTGTGTAAACCTTAGTCCATGTATGTAAAACTAATGTATTAAGAACTCTGTATGTATTACACTGTATCTATGTGTTACTTCTCTGTTGTAATGTTTTGATACTTTGTACAATTGTTCTGTTGTAAATGTGGAGCTTTTCTCCCCAGGCCGGCACTGAAAAAGGAACTGTACCCTGTTGGACTTTTGCAGTAAACAGATGTAAAATAAATAAAATAATAAATGGATGCTGTAATACTCAGGCTATGAAGGGCAGTGCTTGGGGTGGTCTCACTGTACATTAGACATCAACAAACCCACACTAGATAGGGGTTGGCATGGCACAGTCATCACCACTTACACAAATGGGGGGACACAGTAACAGCTGATTACAGTACTTCAATATGGGCATGCTCAAGGGAGGTGAATGTAGTAGCTGCATACGGGAATAGTTTGCTGGGATTATTGGGTGTCAGGAATAATTTCGTCCAGTGACAGGGTTGGGGTACCACATTCTAACCACTGGTGGCATACACTTTGTTGCCTAGTCATTTTAGGACTTAGTCTGTCCTTTGGTTGGGATGGAGTTGAACTTGGGGACCATGGTGGGCCACCTTCAGGAAGCATTTCATGGGCAGAGTCCAGGGAACATCTCTGACCATGACAAGGGGTACCAGGTTATGTGCCAGAAAGCAGAAATGATGATGATGCATGTGCTGAACTGTATGTCTACTGATGTGGGACACCCCCCACGCATGTTAAGCGCATGTTCAGATCCTCCTAAAACCATAGACATTATGACCAGCAGAATTAGACTGGCAGGCAATCATAACACATGCATGCACCTGTGGAGACAACATTGGCCATCAGTGACCTCAGTAGCAGCATTGTCTCATAGTTGCAACTAGTCCTCCCACATGCCACCGAGCCTACATATCAGTGCCACAGATAATACGTATCGGTGTTACAGAGCATGTGTATCAGTGCCATAGTGCATGTGTGTCAGTGCCGCAGAGCATATATATCAGAGTTACAGAGCATGTGTATCAGTGCTACACAGCATACATAGTGTTACAGATCATGTGTATCAGTGCCATAGTGCATGTGTGTCAGTGCCATAGATAATACATATCAGTGTTACAGAGCATTTGTATCAGTGCCATAGTGCATGTGTGTCAGTGCCGCAGAGCATACATATCAGAGTTACAGAGCATGTGTATCAGTGGTACACAGTATACATAGTGTTACAGATCATGTGTATCAGTTCCATAGTGCATGTGTGTCAGTGCCACAGATAATACATATCAGTGTTACAGAGCATGTGTATCAGTGCCATAGTGCATGTGTGTCAGTGCCGCAGAGCATACGTATCAGAATTACAGAGCATGTGTATCAGTGCCATAGTGCATGTGTGTCAGTGCCACACAGCATACATATCAGTGTTACAGATCATGTGTATCAGTACCTCAGAGCATACGTATCAGTGTTACAGATCATGTGTATCAGAGCTGCAGAGCATATGTATCAGTGTTACAGAGCATGTGTATCAGTGCCATAGTGGATGTGTATCAGTGCCACACAGCATACCTATCAGTGTTACAGATCATGTGTATCAGGGCCATAGTGCATGTGTATCAGTGCCGCAGAGCATACATATCAGTGTTACAGAGCATGTGTATCAGTGCCACACAGCATATGTATCAGTATTACAGATCATGTGTATTGGTACCTCAGAGCATACATATCAGTGTTACAGATCATGTGTATCAGTGCTGCAGAGCATTCATATCAGTGTTACAGAGCACACGTATCAGTGTTACAGAGCATGTGTATTAGTGCCATAGTGCATGTGTGTCAGTGCCTCAGAGAATACATATCAGTGTTACAGATCATGCGTATCAGTGCCGTAGTGCATGTGTATCAGTGCCGCAGAATATACATATCAGTGTTACAGATCATGTGTATCAGTACCATAGTGCATGTGTATCAGTGTCGCAGAATATACATATCAGTGTTACAGATCATGTGTATCAGTGCTGCAGAGCATACATATCAATATTACAGATCATGTGTATCAGTGCCATAGTTCATGTATATCAGTACCACAGAGCTGTTTGTAGCAGCCATTGGTACCTAAATCACTGATGTGCACATCTGCTAGTTGATTCCAAGTGCTGAACGCATATCAGGCAAAGTACGGAAGTCATGATGATGTTGGACTGCCCTATGTCTTTCACCTAAGGTAGGTATGGCAATGTCAGAGAAAGTAGACCTATTAGGGTCTGCAACTGCTGGCAATACAGGAGAAGCCTTTTGTGAGACTCAGACCTACTGGTAGTAGGACAGACTCTGGTGAGGCAGTGAACTCAGTAGTGCACTCCACAGGTGCCTATGTACCTGTGGATGTGGTGTTCCTTTCTCTAGAAGTGTTACAGATAGTGTCATTGTATCATCAGACCATGCCACTGGCATGTAGTCATCATTGTCAGCCACATCAGGCCTGTCTTGCCCCACCATGCCAGATCCTCCACTAGCAAATATGTAAATGCATGAAACATGACACCAGTGGGAACCTACAGTCTTAGATGTACTATCCTCCATGGCATGTATAGTGGGATACATGTTAAATGTTGCTTTGCACAACTGTCTAATACATACTTTGTTGAGCAGGACGTTGCGCTTGCAGATGAAAGATTCCTACAGGGCAGAGTTGCAGGACTCCAATGGTTATATCCTCTTTAGCATATCCATACATGTCTTATACTATATTAATATATTCAGTACTAATCTGGTGCATCATCTACAGACACAGGTAGTAGGTGCTACATATGTACCTACATCCAAGGTAACACCTGGTATGAAGTATCGGTCCTGCTTGTGGCAAGTGACACCAAAACCTTCTCAGCCTCCATCAAGCACTTCAGTGCTGGTGGTCCCTCCTCTGTGGTGCCCCTGTCCACTGCAATGCCCTGAGCCTTTTGCTGTGCACAGTACAGCATATATGTAACCCTCCTCTAAACCTGAACAAGGGCTACCTAGACCTACTTCATTAGTGGAGATACAGGCAGAAATGTACTGCAATTTTTTTAAGAAATTTATATCCCACTATGTTATGTGTTGACTACCAATGCCGAAAAGTGCATTCTTAGTTTTACAGCTAATGAAGAGTGTTGGTTGAATATGACTGGGTGCCAGAGAAGGCAAGAGTGCCTCTCCAGGAAGCAAGGCATTATGTGTTGTATAGCCTTCCTTCTAACTACAGTTCTGTTTATTTCCTTATCATCTTCTTCTCATTCTGTTTCCCATATGCAGGACCAGTTACAACAGAGGAGGTGGTACGGCCATGCTCACCTCAGTGACTACCAGACAATATACTTGCTGCTGGCTTACAGGGGTCTTCTGTCATTGCCTCTCAAGAGGGGTAAAAGACACCAATGCTGGAAGTTACACAGGGACAGGTTTGGTGGTGCCATCTACTTCTACCTTTTAGGAGAGGGAGTTTTAAGACTTCACTTCTGAAGATAGATAGCAAGCACAAAGGCAATTGAGGAAGTTGGTTTCTGCTGTGGTTCATCAGCAGCTGGATTCCTACATCAGTTACATGGACTGCATTCTGGAGTGACCTCATGAATTGCTTGGCCAGCTGGCCCCAGCCATTGGGCCACAGAAGGAGCAACAAGCCAATGACATTGGTTAGTAAGGTGTGTTACACTAAGGCTATAATGTAGCGCTCTGTTTGCTACAGTTTAAAACTTAGAAAAAACATTTTTATAACTAAAACCTGAGAGCTGTAGTGTTCCTTGCAGGCAGTTAATAACTGTAGCAACTGTTTGCTACATTTGTAGTAAGCAGTTTGCTACAGTTTAAAAGAAGAAATTATTATTTTTTAGTAGAAGCGAGGAGGGTTAGGTGTAGGGCACAGAAACATGTTATGCATCTGGCCAGGTTGGTGTGTCCAATTTTTTTTTGCTCTTCAATGGAAGAGCTTGTGGGGGGAGGGGGGTCATGGAGCTGTAATAATTTGATATGCTTAGTACAATAAAGTGCTTTTTTTATTTCATTTCACTTTAAGAGCTGATTGGGTGGGGAACTGGTTCATGGTACAGGTACAGGGCACTGATGGAGACAGCTATGCTTCTGTCAAATCGAACCCCAGATCAGTCACATTCACCTTAATACCAAAGCCAGAACCATCCTCCAATACCTTGGTATTTAGACATTATGCCAAGGCTAAAGGCTAATCTACCAAAACTGAGTAATGGCCTGTTTAAATTCAATATCCCTTTCCAACTTGACGGCCCACTTCTTAAGTGGAATTCTATACCACAAAGTTCTATGGAGATATGGATTCCTGCATGGCTGCATCTGTCACTCTCTGAAGTAAATGTAATGATAAATTCAAAAATAAATCCCTATGGTGGAAACAAATATAAACAGGATCCTTAGTAAAAGAAATAAATATTTGCATGTAAAAACACATCTAACTCTCAATATGCAAGAAAAGCTTTTGATAAACTTAACACTTAACTCTGGACCTTGATCAAAAGAATCAAATCCAGATGTGAGATAGAAATATCCACTTGGGACAAGGACAATCACAAAGCCTTCTTTAACTATGTTAGAAATATTAGCAACAATACCCAGCAGTTCACAGAGCTAAAAGTAAATGATTTCACATACTCAGAACCAGAGCCAATCTACTAGTGGATAAATTTAGCTCCAACTTCATTCCCCTCTCCCCTCCTACATTCCAATATCTCATAACCACATCTATATCCTCCTCAAATTCCCATGAACAAGTTATCAAGGCATTACCCACAGTCAAGAACACCACTTCTATGGAGCCATACAACATACCAGGCTATGACATGTCAGATTTGATATCCTCCAAACCGGTTTTGTGCTGGATGAATGGAGGACAGCAACTGTCTTCCTCTTACACTAATGTGGGGCTTTAACAGTCCTGGGAAATTATAGCTGCACAAGTCTGACCACCTCATCTGTAAGGCCATGGAAAAGATCATTATAGATTTAATAAATGGGGACATAGGTAACCCATAAACTCTAAACTCAAGCCAGCTGGGATTTGTCAAATGCAGAACCTGCCCTCTTAACCTGGTTGACTTTATTTATTATTTATTTATTTATTTTTATTTTACATTTGTTGACCGGGTTAGTCCGACTGGAATCAGAGTCCATTTTCAGCGGAGGCCCAGGGAGATAAGCTCCAAACATAATACAAGAACGAAAGCAGTTGAGAATAAAAAACATGGTTATATATGATATTTACAATGTTGATATAAATGTAGTTGAGAAAGAGGAATACAGATAAAAGTACATACAGACAGCAGGCTGTACAAATTTCCCTCTCCGAAGTTAGTAGAAGATAACAGTATCTATTAGATAAGTAAATTACATACATGATGTTGATTTAGCCAGACTTCTTCAAAAAGGTTACTAAATCAGTAAACATCGTATATTTAGATCCCCACAAAAGGATTTGACACCATCCCACACTCATTTATTGTAGATAAACTGTCCTAGCTAAATGTTAATCCCTGTGTAATTAACTGGATAGCAAACTGGTTCAAAAACAGAACCCAAGGAAATTAGGGTGGGCTGTTCTACCTCCTGTCACTAGTGGTGTACTCCAAGGTTCAGTCCTTGGGCCACTCATCTGCAGTATTTACTTCTTGGAGGTCAGAGCTACTGTTAAGGGTTTATGGCTGAACAGGTTTGCAGATGACTATAAACTTGGTGCCATCATAAACTCTCCATAGAATGCCAAGATCCCCTAACAAGGCCTCTTCCTTACCAATAGCTGGTGTCAAAACCACGGACTAAAACTATGTGCCAAGAAATGTATAATGGTATCCTTCAGTAAATAAGAAGTCCCTTGTAACTATCACATTGACAATTCACCCCTGAAAGTTGATCCAGTTATTAGGGACCTGGGAAACTATGTAGACAATGAATCATCCTTTGATCACCATGTATCCACTTTTGTAAGAAAGTTTTTTTTCAGTGCACAGCATCCAGGTCCAGGGATCATCCTACTGTATTCTACACTCATCAGGCCGATCATTGATAATAAATCCCCTTTAGTATGTACCTGTTCAGATATTTGACACAACTGTTTTCTTACTAAGAAACTAAAGATCCTAAATCCTAATACGTCTGTAGTCTGTCTCAAAGCCTTGTCTTTCTTTTTGGTGGCTTCTGAGGGGTAATTTCTTCCTTGCATACAGATTCTCAACAGACCCTCTCTAGTCAAATGTACTGCACATAGGATCATAGGAGATTACTAGGCTATCAACTCAGAGGTTATTTCAAACCTAGCCATTTCATCCTAATGTAATACCATAGAAATATTAGTTAATACCCAAGATTGCATGAAGTAATGGCTACCCATGTCCAGGAGGGTTGTGGGTGTTATTCCCAGTAAGACTCTACGGTGTCCCATCCACTCATCTAGGTTCCTTTTGAACAGTGTCATGGAGGTGTTCTGTTTCACATGAATAAGTAGTGTATTTCAAAGATGCAGCAGTCAATGGGAGATAAATCTATCCCTCCACCATGTCCTATTTAAGTTGCAGGCCATATTTAGGTCCCTGGAACAGATGGCCCTTGTCCTGTTTATTTACAGATATGCAGCGTAGAAAGCCTTTCTTACTACAGTAGACACATGGTGGTCAAAGTTAAGGCAGCAGTCAACTTGTGATCCCAAGTTCCTTGTCACTTTGTGGGTACTTAAGGTATTGTTGTGATTTGATAGTGTGAAGGGATACTGTTTGTGCCGAAGGGAATGATGATACATTTCTTTGCATTCAGTTTAAGACTGTGACAGACACCAGTTGTTGGTCTGTGTAAGACCCTTCTGGAGTATACTGACATAATTTGGGGATTCAATAATTGCACCCAGTTTGCAGGCATCTGCAAACTTCGTCAGCCACAACCCCTTAGTTTTGACCTAAACTTCTGAGAAGTATATACCAAACAGTAGGTAGCCCAGGACTGACCCCTGTGTCACCCTGTTGGTAACAGGTCTGCTGGTTGATGTGGAATCACCCACTTTAATAGTGTGTGTCTGGTTTGTCAGCCAGTTGGCAACCCATCTTACAAAGAAGGGGTTTATATTTAGTTTGATAAGTTTATCAGTAATACCTGAGTGGGTGATTGTGTCAAAAGCTTTTGCCAAGTTGAGGTATGCTGTGTGCACAGATTTGCCCTCATTGATGGCCTTGGTCACATTTTTTAAAAAAATCCCCCATATTTAACAGGCAGGATCTGCCCTTGATGAAGCTGAACTTGGTAGGATCTAGGGTTTAGAGGTCACCTATGTCATTATTTATGAGCTATAATAACATTGCCAGGTTCGTTACAGGCCTACCCTACAGAACACACCACTGTACTAACCTGAAAAAGCTTGGATGGATAGAATTCCCACACCTTCTTCACCAGTCCCAACTCATAGAGGCCTTCAAAATCCTTAAACAACCTGAGAACACCCCAGCACTAAAATACTTAATGACTCCCTACTCCAATCTAAGCTGCCTTCGCTCAGCAAACAGACTCCTTGTCCAAACAACTAAATCTCTCAACCTAGGTGGTGACGCGCTATTTGCCAACACCACTGGTAAAATATGGAACTCTCTCCCAAATAACATCACGCTTGCAACTTCTCTAAGTCAATTCAAAAATAGTCTAAAACTCCACTTCAAGTCACACTGGCTATGTCCTTGCTCAAACCCAGACTAGCTCTGTGCCATTAACTAAAACATAAACAACTAGCTAAGATGATAAGTACTTTGTATACTGTGATAAAGAAATATGTATCCTGTCTAACTCTATGTCATTATACTGCCTACCCTCCTTGCTAATATGTTATTAATGTTACATTTGTAGTAATCTCAGAAATAGTAATGGCAGTCTTGTACTTGTATGTAAATAGCCTATGTTTTGTTAAGTTCTTTCAGCTCATTTACTGTACCTAATTATCAATGTAACTCTGTTGGAGCTTTTCTCCCCGGGCCTCCGCTGAAAAAGGACATGTATCCAGTCGGACCATCCCGGTTAACAAATGTAAAATAAATAAATAAATGAGTTCCATAATGATACATTCCATGGCCTTACAAATGAGGCTGGTTAGACTTCTTGGTCTGTAATTTCCTGGGTCTGTTGCTAAGCTATATTTGTGGAGGGGAATAGCACTGTTGCTGTCCTCGATTCCACAGGAACACAGCCTGTGGTGAGACTATGATTGAAAAAGGCACTTAATGGTGATGCTAGTTCATGTTTTAGCCTGTTTATAAGACAGCTTGGGATGCTGTCTGGTCCCATAGAGGCTATGTTTTTTGCCTTGGACAAGGCTTTGACGACCTGTTCTTCAGATATGTAGGGTGGGGGAGTTTGGGGAAAGGTTTGTGATAGGTAGGTTTGGAGAGGATAGGGGAGTGAAATATTTGCCAAACCTATCCGTTAGCAAATTTCACATAGCTAAGTTTGTTTTCGAGACCTTTCCTAAAAAAGACACTATGGGGAGTCAAGAGCCTTTGCCAGCAGTTGAAAGCCTAGAGGTGCCAGGTACAAACCGTCTCTGGCAAAGCAGCAAGGTTTGTCAACCATGGCTTCCCAGGCTGACAGGAACTGGATCCCCTTTGAATGACACCAAAAACTAAGACAATTATTGAAGTCAATCATGTTTTGTTTATACTGTGGCATCATTCTAGGTGAGGGTAGTATGCTGCTCAAGGCTAGGGACATACCTGCCTGGAAAACATACTCAGAGAGCTCAGTCATGTCTCTCTTCATATAGTCCAGTGAGGTATGTCTCAGGTTGTTCACTCCAATATGAACTATGACAGAATCATAATGGTATTTGTTGCTGAAAGACCGGCATGCATGTGTGATCTGATGAATTCTGGCACCAGACAGGCAGCTGACTGACTTTCTCCTTGTCCATCCTGGCAAGTGGGACATCCGTGTGTTTCACGTTTGAAAATTTGTTTGAGTGTTTATGCCTTACAGACTTGGTAGATGAGACTCTGGTGTTGCTATGTGTCATGGGTGCTGTGGGAACTGTGTTAGTTGTATCAGTCTTGTGTTTTGGAGATCTCTGTAGGTTTTTTTGAGAGAAACCCATGTATGTCGATTTTTGTGTTAGATGCGTACTATGTGTATGAGTAGTGGTACTATGTGCATGTGTAGTGGTGGCTCGGTTGTCAACCTCTTCCGTGTTACTGTTTTGAGTGCAAGAGAGCATGGATTCAAGATTCTTGCTGTAGATACATCTCTCACACTCTGTACTAGAGTGAGTCATTAGTAGAGGGTTGTCCAATGGGGGCAAAAATACCCGCTCAAGAGATCCAAATATCTTTTGCAACATAAATAGAACTTGTTGGAAGCATAGCTATGTATCACAGAAGAATACCACTTCTCTGGAATCATCTTACAATCCACATAAAGCGAAGTACTTCCCGTACACTATTCAAAAGTTATCTTGACAAGTGGATGGGCAACTGCAAATTCACCCCTGGTTTTGCACTCTTATCCTTTAAGGATAGGGGTAATATGTAAATGTTCTACTTGTCTCTGGGTTATTCATTCTTAAAACTTCATGAAAATGAATGGCTAGGTTTCTAAAGATTCTCACGAATCAATAGCTTATTAAGTACCTATGACCACATGAACAAAGGAAAGAGACTGCAACTTGTTAATATATCAGTCACTGTGAAGTATATTTCCTTGTTGGGATTTTCTCTTATTTTATTTATTTGTTTACCAGTATAGTGGACTGAAGTGGAGGACCCCATTTCAGCCACAGTCTGGAATTAAGTGTGGATAAAGGAACTATGCAGTCACATGGAAGCCGAGGAGGATCAAAACCTGGACTACAGGATAAAGCTTGCAAATAGATCATAATCTTACTTCTTAGTGCTGTCAGACGAAATAAACAGACATGCGTAATATTTCCGACAACAGCTCGATGATGACTGTGTAACTTCTTCACTAAAGACAGAAATCAAACACATTGTGCAAAACTAATTTCTAAAATTATTTTAAGGAGTCAAACATCTTGTTTGAAGTAAGCAGTACTTGCAAATGATTATTATCCACACAGCAAACTCTTTATCACAGCTGTGTCACATAAATTCAGTGTGTTGTATTTTATTGAGTAAGTAGAGCCCTCTAAACATTTATAGTCTTTTTCAGGGAGAGTCAGGTGGTAGTTTCTAACAGTCTAGCCTTTTTTATCTGAATTCTGTCTGTTGCATTTCCATTTTTTTTTACTCTGTTCTCAGGTTTGTTATTTAACCTGCTTGGAGTGCAGCACTTGGACTGATGCCTGGTTTGTAGGGCTGTTTTTGTCACTCTCTGGCTCAGCTGTTTTAGAGATTACTGGAGACGCTCAAGCCAGATCAGCTGTTGTGACAGATGCTGAGTCTACAGACATTCCCCTGACCTTTTGGGAGACTGTGGGATGGGCATGGAGGTGTGATTTACAGGGTAAAACTACTTTACATTTTCTTCTTAATAATATGGGAAACATGAACCAAGCTAATCTGTGGTTGGGGTTGGGGTGACAAGCAAGAATAAAGGTAAATACATTTTAAGGCATTTATTTGTAT
The DNA here is from genome assembly GCF_019279795.1 of Protopterus annectens. Lineage (NCBI taxonomy): Eukaryota > Metazoa > Chordata > Ceratodontiformes > Protopteridae > Protopterus > Protopterus annectens. Next base: position 1,679,793,434 of record NC_056729.1, read on the forward strand.
TGTATTCATACTGTGCAAGCATTTTATGCAGTGTGTTTGTGATTCTCTGTATGCAATGCAATTTTGTTTGATTCATTATCTGTTTCTGCTTACATTTCAAAAGTGAAAAAGTACACGACAACAAAGGGGGTTGTGCACAAAATTTCAAACATACTCTGCCCCCTTCCACATGCAGACATACAGATGGAAGTGCACACAGAGACACACTTGCTTCACATAAAGCATCAACATCAAAAGGCATGTGAACCTCTAGTCTTATTTCTACCAGGGCCTGTGTTCATCTTCCTCATGTATTTGCAGATAACGCCTGGCAACAAAACAAATCTGCTGCTTCATGACAGCATACTGAGCTAATGCGAATCTCAGACAGAAATAAAAATGGTCACTATTTTTACACTGGCTAAAGCTGTTTAGTGAGCATAAAATTTTAAAAAAGTGTATGTTTGTATGTGTGTGTGTGTGTGTGTGTGTGTGTGTGTGTGTGTGTGTGTGTGTGTGTGTGTGTGTGTGTGTGTGTGTGAGAGAGACAGACAGAGAAAGTAAGCGAGACAGACAGAGACAATGTGTACCTCAACTTCTTTTGACTGCCGAAGTTAGACCATCAGAGCACACATTGTCTAAACAATAATAATTATGAAACTCTACTGTCTGGCATCGACTAACTGCAATAGTAGAAAGAAAGATGGGCAATGAGTAGTTCGGATTCAGATCGGGAAGCAATGCAACCGACCTGATGTTTGCAGTGAGACAGTGGAGAAGAAGTTAGAGATAAGGAAAGAGTCTAACATGGTGTTCCTAGACTTGGAGAAAGCATATGACAAGGTTCCAAGAAAGTTGTTTAGATAGTCCTGAGATGGTTTGAACTCCCAGAAATACTGGGAGAACTGGTGCAGGCTATGTAGAAGGACTCAATGATACAAGTACAAACAGTGTTTTGACTCACAAATGGGTTCCCAGTGGGAGTGGGTGGGCATTAAACTTCAGCTCTGAGCCCACTGCTGTTCAAACTGATGATGATGGACTACATTGGCAAACAGGTCATAGGATCAGATCAACAAAGCTGCTGTATGCAGACAATGTTGCATTACATGCAGAATTTGTACAGGAACCTCAGCAAATGATAGGGGAATGGAATGCAAAACTGAAAGCATATGGGATGGAACTGACTACAGTCAAGATAATTGTCATAGCAGCAAACTGGTGAAATAAGAAGAAGCTGAAAATTAAGATAGAATGGAGAACAGTGGAGCAGGTTAACAGTTACAAGTATCTGGTAGGGGCTGTTGACGAGAAGAGATGTCTGAATAGCTAGAATCAGAGGGGCTGCAGCCAACTGGCATAGAGTGTCAGGTGTAGTGTACATCAGAAGAATGCAAAAGAAGATGAAAAGTAAGGTATACAAAACAGTGCTGTGACCAGTACTACTTGACATCACAGAAACCTGAACAGTGAAGGAAGAGCAGTCAGGAAGCTAGTGGTGATCGAGATGAAGTGCCTGAGATGGGTGGTAAGATTTTCAAGACAAACAAATAAAAACTTCAAATCCCAAAAACCAAATGTGGCAATCGTAGTTGAAAGCTAAATCCTTTATTACATGAAGCGCTTTTCGTTCAAAGTTAATGCTCGAACTTCATCAGATGCTATAAAAATCAAACTGTCATTAACTTTTGTTTATCTTAATTTTATGCAAATATGCTAAAATGTTGTTTATTCGACATGTTTTTAACTTATAGGGTATTGTACAACTTTATTTAATAATGATAGTATTTTATTTTAAAGTGGAAGATTTTAAAATGAAAATGATATATGTTGCTTTAAATATGAATGTCAGCTGATTAAGTTATAATGTTATTTAAATGGTAACAGTTTGATTTTTATAGCATCTGATGAAGTTCGAGCATTAACTTTGAACGAAAAGCACTTCATGTAATAAAGGATTTAGCTTTCAACTACGATTGCCATGTTTGGTTTATGGGTGGTAAGAGTCACACTGTGGGACGGATAAAAAAAATGATATCAGAGCAGAAGACAAAATCGCTCCAATTGCAGAAAAAGTCAAACAGAGTAGACTATGGTGGTTTGGGCACACGTACAGGTAAGTAAAAGATGATTTGGTGAAGAAGATTTAAGAGAGACAGGAACAAGGCTCATAGGTTCATAGATAGGTACTAGGCTATCAGCCCAAGGGCCTGTGTAAGTCTAGCCAACAAGGTTCCCTGGCTTACACCACCCAAGAAAGTTATTTTCCTGTGCCACTGTCGAGCAGAGACACAGAAGTGATCTCCAGGGTGTATTTCCTATTTCCCATCCACTCATCAAGATTTTTCTTGAAGAGTGCTAATGAGGAACTTTGCTTGACATAGATGGGTAGCCTGTTCCAGAGTATGGGAAGTCTCTAGGACAGGAATCTATCCTTCCAACATGTCCTGTTTATTGTGGTGACAAGGTTTAGGTCCCTAGAGCATGCAGCTCGGAGGGATTGGGATTTCTTTATGTGCAGCATGTCCAACAACTCTGGGTTTGACATAGATTTATAGGGAAGAGGAAATGAGGACATTCAGCAAAGAGATGCACAGATTGTGTAAAAGGATACCCTTGACAGCCAGGCATGAGTGTCAAAGAAGGTAGGAGAGTGGCATTGAGTTGAGAGAGACGGCGACAGCTGACTCGACACCCCAACCCCATTTAGAAAAAGGGGTTGTTGTTGATGATGATGATGATGATGTGATACTCAGTGATTTACCAGCAAATCAAACATTCTACAAGAGACAGTCCAAAACTATGTAACAAGTTCAGGAACATTCTGCAAAATCAAGGACAGTTAAAAGGCATGGGGGTGCAATGCATTGCATTGTATGATTTTTTTTTTATTTCACGACAATGAGACATCTAAAGTGTAATAAGTCAACAGGGTGTCTGTGGCTGCTGAGCACCTGTTTGTGTTGTGTGTGTTTCCATGTATATATGTGTGTGTGTGTGTGTGTGTGTGTGTGTGTGTGTGTGTGTGTGTGTGTGTGTGTGTGTGTGTGTGTGTGTGTGTGTGTGTGTGTGTGTGTGTGTGTGTGTGTGTGTGTGTGTGTGTGTATATGTGTAAGTAGACAACAAACACTTACATAACTTATATTTTTGATGTAAAATACTTTCTCCAACAATTATTGAACTATGTTACATCAAAGATATAAAAAGTACATAGTAATAATAATAAAAAAAAAAAACAAAGAAAACCCCAAAAAACAAATACAGAACAATTTAACAGCTACCCCATTCCTTAAGTGCAATAATGCAGTCCACGGTGGGCATTATCAAGAAATTACTGCCCTTCCTAGGTGATAATACCCTTCACCTCCCAGGATGTGCATTAATTCTCTGATAACTCCCATCCAGTCAGGCATTATTTCTTGTGTAATACCACTATTGTCTGCACAGTCGGTTGTGTTAATTTGACAGAACTCATTATTCAGTTATATGAACTGTGTACAGGATCAACATACGACATTCAATGTGTAGTGCAGGTAAGACAGATACAGCTGTTCAACCACCACAGTATAAATACCCTCTGATCCATACATCTGACACTCAAAGTTGAAAGGTTTAAAACCTACTTGCAACATAGTAATTGAGGCTGAGGTTTGATACAGTGTCAGAGATCACCCTTTCTTTTTCTTACTTTGTCAAATTTCTGTCTTACAATCCATGTTCCAGTCCACCATGTCTTCCTTGTACTTTTATTTATTTATTTTTTAATAAAAAGCATCCATTCAGTTCACTTTTTCTTTTGCATTCAGTAATTAGACAACTATTTGCACTTTTCTGGATTGAAAGTGTCACAGTAGGATTTCACTCCACCAATGTCATTTTGCTGAGGAAGCAGAAAATACTGGTTTATCAAGTCTTATTTATCCATCATACTTTGACTGGGTTAGACTGGCTGGTGCCACCAGCCACGGCTTATTTCTGGATTTATCCAAGGTGACATTCATATAGAATATTCTGTATATATTATTATTTAGTAACATTTTTTGCATCTGATGTGATTCTGCCTGCTTCCAGTACATTCGCTTGTATACCTGCAGACACACATCCGTACTTGCAAACACTCGTCATGTTTGACTGTGTAGCTTTCAGGCATGCAGATGTTAAACTCTTCAGTTTCATCCTGATTTAAGTTGACTAAAGATACATTTTCAAGTTTAAAATCTACTTGACACCATCGTGAAGGTCAGAACCAGACATTCAACCAGCATCCTAGGATTTTATTATGTTTGCAGTACTAAGGGCTGCTTCAATTCCTGTTGGTTGCTCTGCAGTCCTTGTGCTGTGGTTTCAAAAGAGTCATGAACCTTTTCAAAATATAGCACTGAAACCCCTGTGTGCTTTTTTAAATTTGTATTATCCAGTGCAAAAGCATTATAAAATATGTAACATCAATGATCAGAGTAAAAATGTTCAGCTTCTTCTTGAATGCATACAGTCAGCGTTGCACTCTCAGTTTCCCTCTCCTCTAGGCACAGGTCAGGATGAACAAGATGCATTTACCTTTCCTCCTAGAATTCTTACCGTTGTTAATTGTTTTGTTTGGACCTGGATCAGGTTTCCTCTTTTCTAGGTGAATGCCATGGGACCAGTGTTGAGGTCTTAAGGAACAATTGCCAAGCATATCAGATTAGAATACTTTTTTATTCATTTGTAGCATACTGTGAATGGTGGTGTTCTTACTTTATCATGCTTTAAGCATCACAACATCGCAGGAAAGGTAAGGAAGCATTCTTGCAGCTAAGCACACTCACACATAAAGCAGAGTGCCTCGTCACTGCAGCAAGGACACTGTGAGCAGACTAAAGAGGGCAAGCACTGCAAAGTGCCAACGCATCTCATTACATAAATGGGAAGGAAAAGGAGAGATAGTAAAGATAGAAAAGGGGCAATAGTAAGCAGAGGAAAATATACAACGGGTAACCATAAGGAACAAATGGTTTGGGGTGTAAAGAAGTGCGTGCATACATACTTTTGTGGAACAGGTCGCTCTAAATATCTATCTATATAGATAGAGAGACAGATAAACAGAGAAAAGGTAGGTAGGTGCTAAAGGTAAGTATAACATAGGGAAAGTATCAGGGGTGGACAAACAAACATTAAATGCAGACACAGATAGAACAGGGGTGGCATGAATGCACAAGATGGAGATAACAGTGGAGGGACACATACAGATCATAAAAAAATGGTGATGGGGAAGGCTGGACTAGAAACAAGGTATGGGAATGACATAATGAAGGGGACCACCTGAATGGGGGATAATCATGGTACAGTCTGCATGCCAGACCAGCCCAGAAGATAACCGCACCTAGACATGTCACCACTATGATCGATGTCATTTGTAGGCTGTGCTACTTGTGGCTCGGTTGTTGGGGTGAGACAGCAACTGCAACAACCATGCCAGAATGTGCTCCACGGTATCCAGAGGAATGTTGAAATGGCACTGTAGGTTAGGAACAACAAACCTCCAGACTTGCTGCTGGGAGACCCATGTGGGCAAATCTCAAAAGGTCTTCTGGCTTCCTCCTTAGAGATGGACACAGAGGTCAGCAGTGAGCCATATTATCTTTAAAAAAATTGACCTCCATTCACTCTGATGAGAGGTAGTCCTGGCAGCTGCTGGTGACCTGATACCATATGCATTAAGTGGCACAGATCCAGGTGCCCACTGCCACTCAGCTGTATTGACCACACGTGCACTTGTAGATGGATGAGAAAAAACAGAAAGAGAAAAAAATGCAGCACATTAGTATACATGTATGTTACAAATGGAATGGCAACTGGACATTGCACAAGTATGTGTATGCTCTTCCTCCCAGTCCAGTCTCATTAGCTCATTCTACCTAATACAGAGAGAACATTTGGGAAGGCCAACCCCTTAGCATCTTAACCTTGAATTATCTTCTGTTCCTCCTTTCTCCCTTTCCACTTTAATAAAAAAAACACTTTATTAGCTGCTTTTACAGTATTCCTACTCTATTACTTCATCTTGCTTTTTATGCTACTTGTTCTCTAAAGTGTTCAATTGCATCTTTTCTACTGCATTTATTACTGCTTGCTTTTAGACTGTTTAAATTTTAATTGCAATTCTAAGCCTCTTAAGTTTTGGTTTAAGCATTTGGGCTTTAGGCCTACCCCTTAGCTCTCCCTGGCATCTCTCCCTCAGATTCTGACAAATATGGAGGGACAATTTCCTATGGTTTCTCCTGCCAGTCTGGTTGATATGAGCATCCTGAGACGGTGTAGCAACTGCTTCATGTACACTGACAACCATCTACTACTACCACCTAGGAACACAATTTGAGAGAGATGCAATTACATAACGAAGCTAGAGTCTATGCACTCTCCCTCACAAGCCAGTATATATAGGACTGAGAAGGTTGTCAGCACAATCACTACACCTCAAACACCACCCACAATTACACAACACACACTCACATATGCGGAGGGTGGTAAATAAAAGTTAAGGTTTGCCTAATAAACCAAAGGTGCGGGTTTGGAGTCTCCCGAGAAGTGATCATGGGAAAAATGGCTCGCATGTGCATGTAACGCCTAGTACTAATCTATGAGGTTCTCAACAAAAACAAACCCAAACCAAGGAGACCTCAGAGACAAAAACATACACAAACTCCACAACCCTCCACACCACATACCACGCATAGTCCACACACCACTGTCTCGCAACCACTAAGGCCTAACCATAAACCCAACATATTAGTCATAGGAAACTCCATTATGAGACACACACATGCGCTTCTCACCAGCTGGATAAGGTGTAAGTCACGGTTAGTTGTTTGTCAGGTGCCAGAATCCACCATATCACACATGCACTCAAGTCTCTCAACAACAGGTATTGTTATGACTCTGTCATAGTACATGTTGGTGAGAATGACTTGAGATGTACTTCTCTGAACTATATGAAGAGATACATGATTGAGCTCGCTGAATATGTGTCCCAGGCAGGTATGCCCCTAGCCTTAAGCAGCAGTATGTGTCCCAGGCAGGTATGCCCCTAGCCTTAAACAGAATTCTACCGTCACCCAGAATGATACATCAATACAAACAGAAAATGATTGACTTTAGCAATTGGCTTAGTTTCTAGTGTCATTCCAGGGGGATGCAGTACCTGACAGCCAGGTAAGATATGATCGACAGATCATGATGCTTTGCTACAGATGGCCTGCATCTGACTCACTTGGGCTTCAGGCTTCTGGGAAAGGCCCTTGCCTCCCTCCATAGTGTCTTTTTTAGGAAAAGTCATGAGGTCGATACTACCAACATAAAAATTTCAACAAAAAGCAAATTAAAGGTCATGCTGCTAAATGCTAGGAGTCTAAACATGAAACTGCACTCATTGCAAGCATTCTTATCCCCGGAAGATGCTGACATTTGTGCAGTCACAGAAACCTGGTTCAAAGCTGGGGACAGCACCCCAGCCTTACCTGGTTACTCATCCTATCATACAGTCAGACCCCAAACTGTGGGCAGCAAAGCCAAAGGAGGTGGAGTTTCAATATATATTAAAGAGATGCACACCTCCAGGCTGGTCAAACAGTATGATGCACAAGAGACACTCCATATGCAGTTAACTGTTGGCAATACCCCTATTCAAATCATAGCTAGCTACAGGCCCCCAAATTTGACTCAAGATGCCTATTCCACCCATCTGGACCTCTTGGAATCCATCAAGATTCAACCCTGATGCCTGCCTTTCTTTTTAGCTCATTCTCCTCTGACACTGTAAAAGAAAGTACAAATAACTTAGTGTAGCATTCAGTCTGTGAAAAGAAGAATAAGGAAACAGGACACAATAGTAGGAAAACCGCTAATATACACTGTTTATGGTAAATAGCTGGCACATGCTGCTTTGTCAAAGATGGTGCACCTATCATGGCTAGGCTTTCAAATACTGGCTAAGGCATTAGCCACTTCCATAGTGCATTTATAGGCAGTGCCAGACCCACCAATGTAACAAATGCTTCTAATGCCAAGCTGAAGATACTACTGCTCAGTGCTAGGAGGCTTAACAGAAACTGCACTCCTTGGTAGCTCTCCTCACCCTGGAGAATGCTGATGTCTGTGCTGTTACAGAGACATGGTTCAAGGCCGTGGAAAATACCCCAGCAGTGAAAGGCTTTGATGCCTATCACACAGTCAGACCACACTCTGGAAAGGAAAAAGTGAAAGGAGGAGGAGGTGTTTGCATTTACATAAAAAAAAAAAACAACAAAATAAAAAAACAAGTAATCTCATTGGTATCCCCGAAGTCTCAATAAACCCGCTAAACAAGTATAGTGGGTCCAAAAGCAAATCAGTGTAAGAAACGTCTCTGTGCGGAAGATTTTCAGTCCGTATATATCTAGTTAATCACTGTATATTAATCAGATCAGACAATGGTAGCAGAAGTAGCGAACTTAAACTCGTCTTAAGTCAAAAAAATAATAAAAAATATATAATTAAAATATTGTACAGAATTACTAAGTATTCGAAAGTAATCCAAGCAGGGTAGGCAGTTTGTTTACAGTCAAAACTCCTTTATTAAGTACACAAAAATAACAGAGTAATAGTTTCCTCACAAGCTTTCTAACTAAAAACAATCACACCTCAGGACTGGTCAAGCAGGATGACTCACTTGAGCTACTCCATGTCCAGCTGACCACAGGAAAAAATCCCCCACCATATCACTGCTGGCTACAGGTCCCCAACCTTAAACCATGAAAACCATGTGCATACCTGAAGTTAGTAGAATCACTTGCCATTCACCCCAACATACTATTCATGGGTAATTTTAACTACCCTTCCATAAAATGGTAAAGATACATGACCATTAATATTCAGGCTCAAGAGATTCCTGGACTTTGTCAATGCAAATGCTCAGGAACAACTGGTCAACATTCCCACTAGTGGATCAAATATCCTCACAAACATGAAGGAGCATTGCAACCCCCACTGTAATGTCCTCATTGGTAAGATCGGATCATAACTGTAAATGTAGAACCCCCATCAAAACTCAGAACCCTAAAGGATTTTTCCAAGGCAAATTACCTTCTATTAACTGATAGTATAGGTAATTTTAAAGCTCCCCAGCTGCATGGAAGCGTATGCAGAAGTATACACAAATGCCTTGTAAATCACTTAAACAGCTGCACAGAATGAGAAGTACCTGACCAAACTAAACCCAGGTCTACCTGGAAAAACAAGCCACACTGGTGAACCCCTGGCATACATACACTATACAACACAAGGAAGTAATTCCTGTCTAGAAATAAGAGGGAGGGTGCACAACAGAAAAAAAATTCCTCATTAGTCTCCACAGGCAAATCAGGGAACTAGTCAAGTCTTCAAAAGCTAAATATGAGATTAAAATAGCCTCCCAAGCAAAGGATAACCGAAAAGCATTTTTAGTTATGTCTGAGATCTTAACAGAAACACTCAACAATGTGCTGAGGTGGCTGTAGATGGCACTATCTATATTCAACCAACAGAAATAGCAAACCTGCTGGGTGATAAATTCAGCTCAGATTTCACCCCCTCATCACCTACAGTCACTCCTCGTGAAATATCCCCCACCATTCCTTTGTTTGTTATCACAAAAGAACAGGTCATCATTGCACTCTGTAAAGCTAGAAACATGGTATCAATGGGCCCTGATGGAATCCCAGGGTGCCTATTAAATAGCTGGAAACATGACCTAGCAGACCCACTTGGATTTCTATTTAATCACAGTCTCTAGACAGGCTTTGTCCTAGTAGGGTGGAGGACAGTAACATTCATCCCTCTGCATGGGGGGGGGGATCGTCACCTGACCCATAAGTCTGACTAGCCTCATGTGCAAGGCTATGGAAAGGATAATCATGGACCTGATTAATAATGACATAGGAAATATCCAGAATCTAGACCCAACCCAGTTCGGCTTTGTCAAAGGCAGGTCATTTATTTTTATTTATTTTACATTTGTTAACTGGGATAATCCGACTGGATGTGTGTCCATTTACACCGGAGGCCGGGGGAGAAAAGCTCCAAATTCTTATACAGAAGTAGATAAACGTACATTGTAGGTAAAGCTCTACATTATTTAAGATTAATAATAAACATATTTATGTACACCTTATTTTGCAGTACAGCTCAACAACCACTTACATTTAAAATACACGTTTTTACATCAGCTTCCATTTATGATGAACAGGTTTTTGTGTGTATAACAAAAACAAGCAGATACTGGTAAAAGATGATTTTACTAGTAGGAAGACAAGAGTTAAGAGTTAACCCGAAAAAGGGAATTACATTTTATAGTTGGAGTACCTGAGTTTGTGGCAGAACAATAGGAGACTGCATTAATCACTGCTGCAGTGGGAGTTACTGAGTTTCTAGTAGAACATTAGGGGACTGCATCTATAATTCTTTTATGCAGTTTCAGGACAGTGTCTTATGTAATGCATGGGCATAACCAGGAGTTTAATAGGTGTGTCTTGAGAGAATTTTTTGAACTGTACAGTTGAGGGAGCTGAGGTCAGAGAGGTGGGGAGCATGTTTCAGTTTCTAGCAATGTTGTGGGAAAAAATAGCTTTTCCTGCAGAGTTATTGGCTTTAGAGATACAGAGGAGAGATTTTTCTGAGGAGCGGAGTGGGCATTTTGTTGTATACTGGGTTAGGTGTTTGTTTATGGATGAGGTATTGTCAGGATATCTTACTATATTGTAGGCTAGTATCACTTGTTGATAGTTAATTAATTGCGGGAGTTCTAACCATTTGAGTTCTTTTAGTGCCGGACAATGATGGGTTTTGTAGGAACAGTTGTTAGCAAATTTTGCAATTTTATTATAGCAGGACTCTAGTTGTACAAGATCCTGTTTTCTAGGGATGGTAAGGATAGGTGCAGCATACATGACTGTAGAAAGTAGGTGGGTTTGGGTGAATGTAATGCGTGTTTGATCAGATAGGAATTTGTGTCTATATAAGGTACCCATTTTTTTATGGACTTTTTTGATTGTTAGTAATATATGGGTGTCAAATAGCAGTTTATTATCAATAGTACTCCTAGTAGTTTGGTTTGTCAGTAGGGGTGATGTTAGTGCCATTATTGGACGTGATTGTAAAGTTTTATTAGGAGCAAATATGAGTAACTTGGTCTTGTTTGAATTGAGTATAAGTTGGATCTGGGTGATCCAACTTTCTACTGAGGTAAAGGATTCCTGGGTATGTTTTTGCAGAGTAGTGAGAGATGGCGCTGTGCAGATGAGAGTCGAGTCATCTGCACATTGTATTATAGTGGCATGTTGGGAGGACCTGTGGAGGTTGTTGGCGAATATTGCGAAGAGTAGTGGACCCAGTATTGAACCGTGTGTTACTCCTACAGTGGTTGGGAGTAAGGGAGATAGTTTGTTTTGCCATTGTACAGACTGTTGTCTGTCTGCTAGGTAGCTTTTAAACCATGCTATGGTAAATGGAGCAAAGGATAGGGAGGTCAGAGAGTCTAGAAGTAAGGGGTGTGATACCATCTCAAATGCCTTAGATAGGTCTTAAGAATATTCTGAGATATAGTTGTTGTTATTTCTGTATTGGTTAATTGTGTTTGTGAAAGAGAGGAGAGCAGTAGTGGTGCTGTGGTGTTGGCGGAAACCATGTTGTGTGGGAGAGAGATGATCGTTCGTATTCAAGAATTGCATCACTTGACAGTGAATGCATCTTTCCAAAATTTTAGCTAAGAGGGGTAGGATAGCTATGGGATGGTAGTTGGAAAAATCATAAGAGTTTCCACCTTTATGAAGGGGGAGAATGTATGATACGTTCCATAATTGTGGGATGTAGGATTCCTGAATGGATCGATTTATAAGGATGGAAACAGGGTAAGATAGTGAATCAGCTGCTATTTTTAAGAAGTTGGCTGGTAGGTTGTCTGCAGCAAGGTTGGTAGGTTTAAGTTTTAGTAGCAGTTTTTTGATTGTAGTGGTAGGGACAGGTGAGAGGGTGAGGGCTGGGGTATTATTGGCGGGTTGGCTTGGGGTATGGGGCTGGTTGTTATTGGAGAGTTGTGTAGAGAGGGATAAGATATTTTTTGTGAAGTGTTGGTTAAACTGGGAAGCAATATCTGTAGTGTTGTTGTTAGTGGTTGGAGTTGGTGTGGATGTTTTGCCTGGTTTAAGTAGTGAGTTGATGGCATGCCAGAATTTTTGTAGGTTTTTATTGTGTTTATTTTGAGCATGAAGGAAGTAGTTTTGTTTATCAAGTAATGTTTGTTTTTTTTTTGCTTGGTTTCTTAGTTTTTGGTAGTTTTGTTTGGATGAGTTTGTCTTTTCTCGTTTCCTTGTTTTCCATGCTTTATCCCCGGCATTTAGAAGGGCTCTTGTGTCCCTGCTTGGCCATGGTGCATAGTTTGTTTTTACTTTAATTCTTCTAATGGGTGCTATTGAGTTGAGAACATTGATGAAAGTGTTATTAAAGTATTCAACTGCTTAGTCTAAGTTTAACATTAGTAGTGGGTCCCATTTACAATGTTTTAGGATATGGTTGAGATTCTCACTGTTCAGATTACTTTCATCTCTAACTTGTCTAAAGATTATAGGGTTTGAGGGATTTGTGTGCCTTCACTGTAGGAATGTGGGAAGGTAGTCACAGGCTGTCTGAAAGACATCCGGAGAGATATGTTTCTTTAGAGCAGTAAACTAGTGTCCAGTCTAGGATTGATTGCTTATTGGATTTTTTATCTATTCTAGTTATTTCTTGGATGAGCTGTGCAAAGCCATAGAGGTTTATATGGTTTGTAGGGATGTTAGAGTTGCAGGCTAACTAGTCTGTATTTAGATCACCTAATAGAATTGATTCCTGTGTGAGCTTATTGGAGGTCCATTGTAAGATCTCTTCTATGGTGGGCAGTTATTGCCTGGTGGGATATAGCAACAGATGATGTTATTTTTTTTTTGGTATCATTAATGTGAAGAGTTGAGATTAATTTGGCATTTTGAAATGAAGGAATTGAGTTAGAGGGGTTTTATGTTGAGAGTGTTTTTAAATAATATGGCTACATCTCCTCCCTTTCTACTTGTTCTATCATGCCTTAGTATGTTGTAGCCTGGTGGGAGAATTTCCTCATTTTGCATATTGGGTTTTAACCAGGTTTCTGTAATTGTGACTATATCTGGGGAGTAATGCTTTATAAATGCATGTAGACCAGGGAGTTTGTTTGTCATGCTTCTTATATTGATGTTAATAAGTAGGTCTCATTTATGTCTAGGTGGGAGTAAGGTATTGGTGGGTCCTGGGTTTGGGTGTATGTCTCCTGATGTGAGCAGTTGTTTTGCAAGTAGTAATGTGTGTTTTATTTTATATGTTATTTTTATGTAGTATACACCTGAGTTTAATGATATTTGTTGTTATTACTTGGAATTTATGTATGTGTAGCATTTGGCTATCTTTGAAAAGTGTAGCACTAATGTGGAAAGATGTGTGTGTGTGTGTGTGTGTGTGTGTGTGTGTGTGTGTGTGTGTGTGTGTGTGTGTGTGTGTGTGTGTGTGTGTGTGTGTGTGTTATGGTGTACATGTTTGTGCTGTAGTAACTGCTATTTAGTGTAGGTGAGGTATGGTGGCATGTTTCGAGGTGTGTTAGTATAGTGAGGGTGAACAGAAGACCAGTTAAGAAGAATTTCATTTTGTTTCCATTAAGGATAGTAGTTTGGTGAGGTGAATGGAGGGAAAAGATAATTTGAAATATGTGGTGGTTAAAAGTAGGAGGTAATGTTTAGATTGCTAGGGGTGTGGGAGTTTGATTGACAGTGTGGGCTGTAGTGGGATAGATTTATTTGGCTGTGAGTGTGGTTTAGTAGGGTTAAATGTAGAGGCTCTGGGGGTGGGTGGAATTTGGGGGCAGGGTAGGGGAGCAGAGTGAGCCTGCAGGGCGAACAGAGTGGGTAGAGCCAAAGGGTGGACAAGCCACAGTGAGAAAAAGCAATCTGTAGCTGTATAAAGACTACAGCTAAGAGGTAAGTGTTGCTATAGAGAGGTTGTAATCTAAAACCAGGAAAAAAGTATAATGGACAAGGGTAGAAATATGTGAGGTGAGTCAGGAAAGGATAAGAATAAACAGGGTAAGAGAAGCTGTACGGAAAAGGGTCTATGTTCTTAGCCAGGGGTTGATAATATCAGAGTACAGACTAGTTTAGGTGTATAGTGTCACCTAGTGATGTCATGCCTACTTAGTCTGGTGAACTTCTTTGATAAGGTCACCATGGCCATAGATGAAGGTAAGAGAGTGCATATCTTAACCTGGCTCAGGCATTTGACACAATAATCCACTTGGGTATTATAGATAAACTCACAAAATTGGGCATAAACCTCTACATCACCAGATGAATAGTTAGATGGCTTACGAATAGGACATATGTTATTAGAGTGGGGGAATCCATAACCAGCAAGAGGCTAGTCCCTAGTGGAGTACCATAAGGCTCAGTGCTGGGCCCCCTCCTGTTTGGGATATATTTCTCAGGTGTCAAGTCAAATGTAGATGACTTTTGGCTGACCAAGTTTACTGATGACTGAAAGTTGGGGGGAGTCACTGACTTGCCAAAGTATGTTGATATCCTACAGAAAGGACTGATGCGGACTGATGATTGGTGTCAGAGTCACGGTCTCAAACTAAATGTGAAGAAGTGCATAATAATACCCTTTGGGAAATCAAATACCCTTGCAAATTACAACATTGATAGGACTCCCCTAAGATTGGACCCAGTGGTGAGAGATCTAGATACTCACATAGACAATAATCTGAAAATTGACCACCATGGTTTCACGGTGGTGAGGAAATCCTTCTATGTGGCTCAGTTAATACGTAAGGGAATGGCATCCAGATCTAAGGATGTCATAGTACGACTGTACTTGACCCTCATCAGACCAATAATTGAGTACAATGCACCCTTTGGCCATTACTTCACCAGGCACCTGCAACAGTTGGAGCGTCCTCAGAGACTTCTCATCAAATAATACAGGTTATCATACGTGGACAGATTAAAAGCCTTATCACTGTATTCAGTTTCCCACTGATTACTGAGTGGTGATCTATGCTTGGTTAGCAAAGAACAGAAGCCAGCAACTGTGAGCTGTATGAACTAATTTAATTAGTAATAAAAATAAAAAAAAAACAAAAATAACAGACTGGTTTCAGCTATGGTATTAAACTAGCCTTCATCAGTGTAAATATTCATAACATATTGAGGTTCTTTTATACATTGGCATAATTAGTCACAAAATTTCATTGGTGAGCTCACGAATATTCATTAATATACAAAATCATAAATATTCATTAAGACCAGGCTGGAAAAGATTACCCAATTTAACAATCCATTTCTTTTCTTTTATATTTAATTTGTTGTGCCATCCAGATTTGTTGGATCTATCGCCTATTATTTTGTCAATGATGGTGAAGTGAAATCTTGCTGTGTTATTTTGAGAGTGTGTTTATACAAGGTGTTACTCATTCTTTTACATTTTACATCACTGAGGTTTTCAGAAATATGTAACTTGAGAGGCCTAGATGTTTGTCCTATGTAAAATGCATGACAACTGCAAGAGGCCATATAGATAATCCAATCCATGCTGCAATTTGCAAAAAACCTGATATCAAATATAGTGCTGCAATTACTGCTGGAGAATTGTTTAGTTTTGAGCACATGTTTACAATGGCTGCAATGTCCGCATGGCATGCAGCCCACAAGTTTATCACCAGAAATTAAAGTTTGGATCGTGTTCTGATTAGTGATATCATGGTAATGTTTGTAATGACTGAAATGGGATCCGAGATTTTTCCCCCTTCTAAATGAAAACATACAAGTCTCGGATAAATGCTGTGAGAAAACATTGTCGGCTAATAGAATGTTCCAATGTCATCTGATGGCATCAATGACTCTGTTTGTATTTCTACCATATGTGGTAGTAAATCGTAGATTGTTGCTTATGTTATGTGATTTCTGTTTGTACTTGAGAAGGTCTTCCCTATCCAGATTTGCAGCATAATTGCTTGCTGTATGTACATAACCCATACTGTAGCCCCTTTCTCCAAACCTGTTCAACAGATCTTTACAAAAAGCCTGAAAGGTGTTTTCTTCTGAGCAAATACGTCTCATCCTAATAAATTGAGACTTGGGGATGTTTTTGGTAATATGTGCTGGATGAAAGCTGGATGTGTGGAGTAAGGTGTTATATTCCGGATATTTCCTGAATACTTCTGTGCGAAGGGTATTATCCTTGTTCCTTGTTACCAGCACATCTAAATAGATCTTACCCATCTCAATAATGGTTTGAGATGTTTAGTTAAAAATTCAGATAGTGGTTCGGTTAAGGAGCCATTACCTGCCACAACTGGTCAGCCTGAGGGATGCAAGGGATCTTTGTGAATTTTGGGCAAAAAATAGATATATTGGCTATTAGGATCAGATATAGTTAGATGATTTTTGGTGTTTTGTGTAATGATGCCATTCTCCATTGCTGAATCCAAAAATGTATCTATTTGTTGTTTAAACATAGATGTTGGATCAAGAGGCATTTTGGTATAATATCTGGCATCTTCCATCTTCTAGCTGTCTGTGAGCCTCAGCATCATATTGGGTCCAGTTCATGACTACCACAGCACCACCTTTGTCTGCAGAGATGATAACCAAATTTTTATTGTTGATAAGTTCCTGTAAAGTAGACATATCTGTCGTTGAGAGATTATTAGATTTAGGGTGAGTCATGCCTGCTTAGTCTGGTGAACTTCTTTGATAAGGTCACCATGGCCATAGATGAAGATAAGAGAGTGCATATCTTAACCTGGCTCAGGTATTTGACACAATAATCCACTTGTGTATTATAGATAAACTCACAAAATTGGGCATAAACCTCTACATCACCAGATGGATAGTTAGATGGCTCACGAATAGGACATATGTTATTAGAGTGGGGGAATCCATAACCAGCAAGAGGCTAGTCCTTAGTGGAGTACCATAAGGCTCAGTGCTGGGCCCCCTCCTGTTTGGGATATATTTCTCAGGTGTCAAGTCACATGTAGATGACTTTTGGCTGACCAAGTTTACTGATGACTGAAAGTTGGGGGAAGTCACTGACTCGCCAAACTGTGTTGCTATCCTACAGAAAGGACTGATGTGGACTAATGATTGGTGTCAGAGTCACGGTCTCAAACTAAATGTGAAGAAGTGCATAATAATACCCTTTGGGAAATCAAATACCCTTGCAAATTACAACATTGATAGGACTCTCCTAAGATTGGACCCAGCGGTGAGAGATCTAGATACTCACATAGACAATAATCTGAAAATTGACCACCATGGTTTCACGGTGGTGAGGAAATCCTTCTATGTGGCTCAGTTAATAAGTAAGGGAATGGCATCCAGATCTAAGGATGTCATAGTACGACTGTACTTGACCCTCATCAGACCAATATTTGAGTACAATGCACCCTTTGGCCATTACTTCTCCAGGCACCTGCAACAGTTGTAACGTCCTCAGAGACTTCTCATCAAATAATACAGGGTATAACCAACATGTCATACATGGACGGATTAAAAGCCTCATCACTGTATTCAGTTTCCTACTGATTACTGAGTGGTGATCTATGCTTGGTTAGCAAAGAACAGAAGCCAGCAACTGTGAGCTGTATGAACTAATTTAATTAGTAATAAAAATAAAAAAAAACAAAAATAACAGACTGGTTTTGGCTATGGTATTAAACTAGCCTTCATCAGTGTAAATATTCATAACATATTGAGGTTCTTTTATACATTGGCATAATTAGTCACAAAATGTCATTGGTGAGCTCATGAATATTCATTAATATACAAAATCATAAATATTCATTAAGACCAGGCTGGAAAAGGCTACCCAATTTAACAATTCATTTCTTTTCTTTTATATTTAATTTGTTGTGCCATCCAGATTTGTTGGATCTATCACCTATTATTTTGTCAATGATGGTGAAATGAAATCTTGCTGTGTTATGTTTGAGAGTGTGTTTATACAAGGCCCAAGATGTGACAGCATTTTGCAGATTGCTTAACTTAAAACTGTATTTTCATGACAAAAAATATGATGATGTTACTGTTGATAATTTCAAACCAATGAGACAAGTGACACTCAGATGTAGCCCACTGAACTTCAGGGAACAATGCTACCCATTAGAAGATGAAACAAAGGAAAAAACTATGGCATCTGGTTACAAGGTGTGATAAAATCCTTCAGTAAGAAGTGAAATAAATGGCCTAAAATAATCCACACACTCCGAAATCAACAAGAAAAAAAAGAAGTTATGTTTTACCATAACATTCAGTCTGTGTTGTTGATCTTCATCCATTTTTGACTGTTGGGTATCAGTTCCAATCCTTGGAACTGGTCTGGCCGTTATACAGCTCACACCAACCAAACATCTCTCGCTAACAGTCTACCCAGAATGCCCCTCTTCCATTGACCTCAGATCGAGTTTGTAGACTTATAGAAAGGCAGAAGAACCATGAGCCCATATGAAGAAGCCATGTCCAAGGTGAACCATAAAGATGCACCCAGGACAAGAGTTAACTCCTCCAGGAATTCACAGGAGGGGAAGGAGGTGGGATGCCAATAATAGATAAAGATCGACAACAAAGATGGAATGTTACGGTAAGACATAACTTCTTTATCTGATGTTGTCAATCTTCATCTATTCTTAACTGTTGGGACAAGTCCCCAGCTACTTTAGATCCTGAGTGGCCCTATGGAAGGATATTCCTGAGAACCATAGAACCAAAGGAAGCTGTCCCCTGGAGACCAGATCTAATTTCTAATTAATGATAAAGGTATGTGTAGTAGCCCACATTGCTGCTGCACATATTTCATTCATGGAACCCTTGGAATGGAAAACAGCTGAAGTGGCTATTGACCTGGTGGAATGCACTCTCACTGGCATAGGTAATTTGAAATTTCTCTTTATTATATATGCAAGTAATACAATCTCTTAGCCATTTTAACAAGGTAACTTTGGAAACAGACTTCCCTAATGTTGGGCTGGAGAAGGAAACAAACAACTGTTCTGATTTTCTAAATTCTTTTTTTGTTGAAGTAGAAATGTAATTGAGAACATCCAACAAATGTAGACAATACTCACATGTTTTGGAAAAACTGAGGATGAAAACAGGCAAGTCTATGGTTTGATTAATATTAGTCTCTGAGCCTACCTTTGCAAGAAGGGATGGATTGGTTCTGAGTGAAACTCTATCCTTGTGAAAAATTAAGTAAAGGGATTTTGAGCATATGGCCTGCATCTCAGAAACTCATTTTGCTGAAGTTATAGCTATGAGGAAAAGCATTTTCCATGAAAGAAACTTCAGGCTGCATGTTGCTGCTGGCTGAAAAGGGGGAAGCACCAAAGAGTAGAGAACAATGGTCAAATCCCATGGCAGTAGGGGGTCTTTAAATGGAGGCTTCAAGCTACATAGTCTATGAGAAATTAGAGGAAGGTCTCTGAAACCATTATGGAAATTAGAAATGGCAGCTAATTGGACTTTAACTGTAGAGGCGGAGACCCCGTGATCAAAAAGAATGGTTAGAATTTCTAGAACTTTCTCCACTAGAGCAGAAAAAGGATTGAGATCATTATCATATGCCCAGATTGAAAATCTTCTCCACTTACTAAGGTAAAGTTTCCTGGGGATGGTTTATGGGAAGACAGCAGAATTTTCCACACCGGAGTAGGTATATTTTTTATGTCTGGTGACTAGCAGAATTGGTGGTACCAAGCTGTCAGCTTGAGGTTTTGAAGGTTGGGGTGCACCAGTCCCTGAGGGTGAGACAGCAGGTCTGAAACTGGGTTCAGAACCCACGGATGGTGAACTAGATGAGGCCACAGGAAGAGGAACCAAAGTTTTCACGGCCAATAGGGAGCAATGAGGATCACTTTGCTTTTCAAACTGGCTGCTTTCTTGAGAAAAAGTGGGATTAGAAGGAAGGGAGGAAAGGCATAGAGGAGATCTGGGGGCCAAACGAGGAGAAGAGCGTCCTTCGGTGACTCCCCCTGAGGGGGGCATCAGGGCAAAGTAGCTTCTACACTTGTTTTGGGGTGATGCAAAAAGGTTGCAGCAAGGCTGGCCCCAGCAATGAAAAATCCTCCTCGCTATCTCTGGATTGAGAGATCACTTGTGAGGCAGTAGGATGCATCTGCTCAGTTTGTCTGCTATCATGTTTGAACTCCCCGGGATGTGCACTGCTATCAGATAGAGGTTGGAGGAAATAACCCATTGCCACACTCTCAGGGCCTCTCAACATACTGAGTAGGACTTGGTTCCCCCTTGTTTGTTGATGTACCATGCCACTGACATCTTGTCTAACTGAATCGCAATGTTCCCGAGGGGGAGGACAGATTGAAAGGGTTGTAACACTAGAAGCACAGTCCTCAACTCCAGGGTATTAATATGCAGGTTGGCTTATATCTGGGACCAAGTGCCTTGGACTGTTTTTCCCAGATAATGCCCTCCTACCCCATCTGGGAGGCATCTGTAGTCACTATGGCCTTGGGTTGAGGGGGAACAAATGGACAGCCTAATAGGATTTCCTCAGATTTCATCCACCAGAATAGGTCTTTTTTGCAACAGCTGGTGATTAATATGGGGTACTTTACTGGATGGGTTAGAACAGACCATTGTGTTTCTTGAAGTCATTGTAGCAGGCACATTTGGAACATTGCTAATGGAACTAGAGTGATAGTCGCTGTCATGGACCCAAACGCTTGAAGGACCATAAGCCCTGGAACTTTGTTTTTCCCAAGAATGGGATGTACTTGGGATTTTATCTTCTGTAATCTGTGTTGGGGAAGAGAGGCTATGCCAGAAATGGTATTTAGATGAGCTCCTATGAATTCTAAGTCTTGAGGGGCTTATTTGAGATTTTGTTTGATTGACTGATTCTTAAGCTCAGGAACAAATGTAAAGTGAATTCTGTTGCTAGAAGTAGTAGATGCCTGGTGGGAGCGGTGATGAGCCAGTCATCTAGATATGAAAACATCCAGAATCCATGCAGTCTCAAGTGAGCTGTCACTACTGCCATACATTTGGTGAACACACTGGAGGCTGAGACCAAAGGGCAGCACTCTGAATTGAAAATGACTGGCTCCCAGCTGAAAGCGGCGAAACCTTCTGGAGCACTTGTCCCTTTGTATGTGGTAATATGCATCTTGAAGGTCTAAAGAGCACATCCAATCATTTTCCTCCAAAAGGGGAAACATAGACTGAACCATGACCATCCAGAATTTGGACTGTTGAACAAATTTGTTTAGAATGCTGAGATCCATATAGGTCTCTCCAGTCCTCTGTCTTTTTTGGCACTAAAAAGAACCTTCAGTAAAATCCGGATCCTATCTGGTCTGGTGGGACTTCTTGGATGACTTTTTTGTAGCTTGGTCTCTCTGATTGGGTGGCATATCGGGAAGACATGTTAGTCTGGGATAAAGGGTGAAAAGGACAGAATAACCTCTGGTAACAATTCTCTGCACCCAAACATCTGTGGTTATCTACTGCCATGCAGAGAAAATTTTCCCCTGACCACTTCCAGAGGTAAGGAATTGGGCCCCCTTTCAGGAGCACTAGAGCTGGCCAGAGAAAGAGTCTATGGAACCCTGATTCTGTGGGCCACCTCTGTCTTGGGGTTGGCGTCTTCCATTAAAGTTCCCCCCTCTGCCCCAAGGTAAAATCTCACCACGTGTGTCTTGGAAAGGCCCTTGAGACTTTTTGAACCACATCTTCCCATTCCTCTTATTCCTAGCATAGGATAGTTTGGGGGCAAAAAAATGTATTCCCACAACAGATAGGGTCTTCTCATCCTTCTCACACTTTTGGGGCTGAACAAAGATCTGTCAAAAGGAGCATTGATAAAGGAAGACTCCACAAACTCACACATGCGCATTCAGGCGTATTGTTTAATAGCAACACCTGAGCCAGCAGACCTGGTCATCCCTTCAGCTGTGTGTGAAATAAGCCTCATGGACAAACTGGAAATAGACTCCAGGATAGCTAACTGGGAGGCCACTTTTTCTTGGACCTTATCAGATACTCCTCCTGCTAGGGTGTCTGATAGTTCCTTGATCAGATCCCTCTGGAGTCTAGTAAAATGTCCCAGAAAATTCAAGTACCTTAAGGTAAAGGCCAATGATGCATAGACCCAAATCTGTCCATTGCTCTAGATTCTCAGTTAGGGGATGAACAGAAGAACTTTCTTCAGTGAGTTCCTTTTTGGTGGCCACCACTACCACCATGGCATCTACTGCTAGCTCATTAGCCCAATGTTGCTGGTCCTCAGGTGCAGAAAGGATCTCATCTGGTCCCTGGGGAAATGATTTTATGGAGTCAGGAGATTTCCAAGCCCACTGAGCGATCAGTTTAATGAGATTGTCAGCGGGAGGGCTCACCCAAGAAGTAGATGGGCAAGAACCAAAGACTTGCAAGTACACAGACTACTCAGAGGTAGGGTTTTTTTGCTTACAGTTACCCCTCTGTTTAAGGATTTCAAGAATGTCTCCAAAGGAGACATCTTCCGGGGGTACCAGGGGGACCCTCCCTGTCATTGAAATCAGTGTCTGCAGTGACGGACTCTTTAGGGGAGTCCAGGTGTTTCCTCTTACAAGTTTTCTTTTGAGGATGCTCCTCAGTGGGAATGTCTGAGGAGGTCTCAGAAGAAGGGTGGTCCTCAGTAGGGATATCTTGCAACCGTGGAGCTCACTGTCCAGGTGTGGAGGATGATGGGAGCTCCCGGTAAGAAGGCGTGAGGGGATGAAACTCTGATACAGTAGGAGCCACCTGAGAACCTGCAGTGGCCAATGTCCTCTCCATAGCCTGGAAAGCAGGCCCCCCCAAGAAGGGATGGGAACTGGCAACCTAGAAAGATGAACTCAGAATTGGGGCCACACCCCACCCCGAGAGACCAGCCTCCAAGGCTGGAGCCAAGGAAGGACCCCCAGCTGCCTGTGTCCCAAGAGAAAAGGATGACTCTGAATAAAAAACAGGGGAAGGAGGTTAGCATAATGGTTAAGGTGTTTGCCTTACAAACACAAGGTGCAGGGTTTAATTCTCACATGGGGTAATTGGCTAGGCTTATAATGGCCCAGAAGGGCAGTTAGCCTAGTACTAATCTATGAACCTATGAGTCGACTCAGACCTCTTGGGACCAACAGTGGAGCCACAATCTCAAAACTGCATTGGTTCTGTAGGAATAGAGGAAATCACAGCCCAGTCCAGAACCAAAGGCAAGGGGGCTGTCGTGCCAGAGCAATAGGAACCTAATTAGTTGGAATGGGGAGATCTAAAGCCTCTGAAGAGGTCAGAAGAGGAATAGCTGGAGGAGTCCTGGGAGAAATAAAATCCCTGCTCCAGGAGGGGAGAGGGGTTTGTGAAGAAGAAGAGAGACCCCTCTCCATGAGGAGCTGGTCCACCAACCTCACCACACAAACCTCTGTAAGACTCCTGGAGGAGCAAACAGACAAACCCAAGGGATATTCTGGCCCTTCTAAAAAGGGACTGGGAAGTTGACCACAGAAGGGGTCAATGGAAGGTGAATATTTCATCCTGGGTGTATTTAGCGTCTCAATTTTCGGCATCAAAGAGAAGGGGGTGACCTGTTGCGGTGCAGAAGGAGAGGTCAGCACCAACGTGGAAACTACAGAAGCTGATGCCAACTGAGGTGTCAGTGCAGGAGCCAGTGCTGGTGTTGGAGATGACGCTGAAGTGACTGGTGCTGAAGAAGGAATGGTTCAGAGAGCTTCAGAACCCTAGCTCTCATTTCTGAGGAGGAACCAACAAAAGGAGACTTTTGCTTTCTTGATGTCAGTGCTGATGGAGGTGTCAGCAATGAGGAATTGCCTTTGGAACCAGAGGCCTTAGGCGACTTGTCAGCTGTGGATAAAGTTTCTTCAATAGGGGACTTAAGAAGCCCTTTAAGAATGAGCTTATTTCGTCATTCTACCAAGGCCCTAGTACTGAAGACCTGGCAGACAGAACACTCAATGTCTAAATGAGAAGCACCTAGACAATACATGCAAGCTGAATGCTCATCAGAGTTAGGCATTTTTTGGCCACAGTCCTGGCACTGCTTAAAATCAGTTGTGCCCTTAGACTTTTCTGCCATGTTGACAAGTGGCAGAGAAGTCAACAAACTCACCACACACACATGAAACAAAGAAGGAAAGAAAAGAAGGAAGTTCTACCAACAATGGTAGAAAGGACTACCAAAATGGTAAATAGAAAGGGAGAGAGGAAAGGCTACCAGTTGTTGTTGTTTCTTTCGGCTTTTCCTGGTTAGGGGTCACCACAGCGGAACTCCGGTCTGCTAATGATTGGCAGTAGAATTTTACGTACCAAGTTGCCAGCTCTGATGCACAACCTTCAAAGAAGGTACGCCCATTCACGCATGTCTCCACACAGAAGACGTTTTAGCTGAGAATCGAACAGGACAATGTCTTACTGGGAGGTGACAATGCTACCGCAGCACCACCACCACAGTGATAGTAGGAAAATAATACCGACGGGTATGAAAACACACTCACAGATGAAAGGTGGGTAGAAATATGAAGAAAATTAAAGTTTTATGAGAATGAAAGGAAGAAAGAATAATACATTTTAAAATTTAGTTAGCTGTGAGAGAAGAGTTGGCTGACGCATCTTACTGTAAGAATGGCAAACGAGATCTGGGGTAAATGAGAGAGGGACATTGTGAGTAGAGTATTAGCCCTAGAGATTTTTGGCTGGTGCAAGCTGTATAACAGCCAGATCAGTTCTGAGGATTGGAACTGACACCTAACAGCCAAGAATAGATCAAGACTGACAACATCAGATCATTTATTTTTGTATATGCTTTCATCCCCACACAATAAACTGAGACTTCATCAGAGATGCAATGCTAAAAATGTCATTTCCATATATATTTCTTATATCAATTAAAACAAGTCAACATTTAAAAGTAAACTCATCCAATAAAAAGTTTTTTTAAAAATTCAACAATTCAACTCTCTCTCTCATTTGGTCGAAATTCACTTGACTAAGCACATTTAACTGAAAGCTCACTTCACTGAAAATTCATTTGGACGAAACTCATTTCATCAAAAGTTATATGGCCTTTTCCCCACTGTAATGTGATCCTAGAGTTAGAATATAAAGCAAGCGGGTGTGGGGGGCACAGCCCCCCTCATTGGGGGGTGTGATGGGCGTAAACCCAACTATTTTAAATGTTTTAAACCATAGACATGTATATTGACAAGTGCAATGAACAATTCTATCCATAAGACAATATAAATTTAAAGTATGTGGGGGGCTATGCCCCCTACAACCCCCTTACTTTATATTCAAACTCCAGGATCGCACTACAGTGGGGTAAAGGCCATATATAACTTTAGACAAAATGAGTTTCGACCAAATGAGTTTTGAGTGAAGTGAGCTTTCAGTCAAGAGTGCATGGTGAAGTCAGTTTTGACTAAATGTGTTTTCGACCAAAGTAGACCCATACACATACACACACACACATATATATATATATATATATATATATATATATATATATATATATATATATATATATATACATACATATATATACACACACACACACACACACACACACACACACACACATGTATACATACATATACACACACACACACACATGTATACATACATATACACACACGCACACAAACTAAAATGACTACATACAACATATTAACCAAAATTAAAGACAGTTAAAAGATTTCAGTTTTAATAATGGCCCAGTGGAACTCATGTCATTTAACCCAAAGGGGCCAGTCACATGTAGTTCAATCTGCCAAAACACTTCTTTGACCTTAAGCATAGTTTTTCACGGCCCCCCCCCTACAGTCCTGGGAATCGATTTTTCCTGTATCATGGCCCATACTTGTAGAACTGATGCTATCTCTCTGCTAGTGCTGCTATATATTACAACTCCTTCAGCTTTGCATATGGCACTACTGCAGCCTGTTCCACCAATAACTCTGCACAAGTCCCATCCTTCACTGCAGTGAAAGACCTCACAGCAAGTTCTGTAATATTCTCTTGCTACTGTATCTGCTTACATACTACTATGTTGTATAATATGTCACACATCACAAATAGCTGCTAGCTTCAGGTGCATACTGCAGTGTACAACCATATGCATTCAATCAGTGGAACTATTTGTGCCTTTAGGAGCTGAAAACCATGTTTAACAATGTTCTTTGTCGGTGAAGGGATGATGTTGTAAGACATCTCAGTCATGGTCTAGTAGTCTAGTAGTTTCAGATGGGGATCATACTCCACTGTTCCAACACATATTTAGCACTGCCTGTAACCTATAACAGTAGACACTATTAGTCTGATATCAGCCTGAATAAGAATCTTGTTTACTGGATTTTATATCCACAAATGGGTGCTTCTATCAACTAGATCACCATGTGGGAATTGACCCCGCACAAAATATTGGCATATTTTGCATATTTGACAGATATTTGAATCATAGTAACTGCCTGGGAGGTGCACTGTGCACTACCTAACAGTAGAAGGAGTAGAAGCAAGCAGAGTCTTGATAGCAATGTGTGTGTAAGCAACGTCTCCTAGCCTTAGGGAAAGTACTTATGTAGCCAAAGGCTCACAGGGTTAGTTCTCTCCTCTGCTGTCCTTGGAAACCATATAAGCACCATCACATGTAGCATCAAGTCAAAAACATACTCACTCCAAAGTATTCTCTGTGATTCTGCGCACCACCCTCTCAGATTTAACGTTGCCTTGCTAACTACACTGATATTTTTTGTGAAGGAAGACCTGGGATTTTGTTGCTTCTTTTCCTTGCTTTCTTCTTTTTACTGGCTTAAAGGTAAAGCAGTAAATCATGTAATTTTTTACCCTTTTCTCCTTCCTGGCAGTACCAGATCTGTACATTCCTGTACCTCTCTGAGAAAACTGTAATCCCTACAAACCTCATGGACCTCATAAATAAAGATATTGGGGACCTACAGACACTGGATCCTACCCAGTTCAGCTTTGTTAAGGGCAGATCCTGCCTCTTAAACCTGGTTGATTTCTTTGAAACAGTCACCAAGTCCATTGACGAAGGGAAGGTGGTCCAAAAAGCTTATCTGGACCTCGCAAAAGCCTTCGATACAATACCCCACTCGGGCATTATAGATAAGCTCACCAGCTTAAATATAAACCTCTATGTCACTAGATGGGTTGCAAACTGGCTCAAGGACAGAACCCACATGGTTAGAATAGCTGGAGCCATGTCATACTCCAAACCAGTTACAAGTGGCGTCCCACAAGGCTCAGTCCTGGGACCTCTCTTGTTTGGTATATATTTTTCGGAGGTACAGGCCAACACGGAAGGACTGTGGCTGACCAAGTTCGCAGATGACTGCAAACTGGGTGCCATAATCGACTCTCCAGCCGACACAAGCATCCTCCAAAAGGGCCTCATAGAAACAGACAACTGGTGCCAGAGCCATGGCCTCAAGCTAAATGCCAAAAGTGTATAATCATCCCCTTTGGCAAAACAAAGTGCCCAAATTACCACATAGGTGGTAATCCATTAAGTACAGAAGAAGTAATTAGGGACCTGGGGACCCAAGTTGATAGCAATGTCTCATTTGACAACCACGTGGCCAAAGTGGTTAGAAAAACATTTTATATAGCCCACCTAATCATGAAGGGATTCACATCTAGATTAGGGGAGGTCATCGTGCCTCTTTACTCATCCCTCATCAGGCCCATAATCGAGTACAATGCCCTTTGGGATGTACCTTACCAAACACCTGCAGCAACTGGAAAGACCCCAAAAGTACCTCACCAAGAGGATCAAAGGGCTCAAACAGATGCCATATACTGCCCGGTTAAAGAAACTCCAGCTCTACTCAGTGGCATACCGCCTGCTCAGAGGTGACTTGTGCCTGACGTATAAGGCCATGTCCAACCCAGAATTAAGGGACATGCTGCACCTCAAAAAATCCAAATCCCATCGAGCTACATACGAGACTCTCGAACCTCAGCACTGAAATAAATAGGACATGCTGGAGGACAGATTCATAACCCAGAGGCTCCCTTCACTCTGGAATAAAATCCCAGTCCAGGTTAGGCAGAGTCCCTCATTGACTCTCTTCAAGAGGAGTCTTGATGAGTGGATGGGAGATCATAGGTTTACCCCGGGTATCACTTCTGTGTCACTGTTAGACAGAGGCACAGTATACTAACCTCAAAACAGGGCATAGCAAAATTAATTTAAAATGGGTGGTGAAAGCCAAACATACTCTGGCTAGGCTTATAAATGCCCTAGGGCAGATAGCCTAGTATGAACCTATGAACCTATGAATAAACACCACAAAAAAAAAAAAAAAAAAAAAAGATTCTGTCTAGCCAGCTCTGCTAGCATACAGAGACAAAGCTCTGACTACATCCAAGGTGACCAGACATCAACTAGTTGCTTGGGCATCCTTTGGAGCTGTCATGGAGAAGAGAATGACCAGGCATTATCTGTTCACCTCAGTTAAGGGAGAGGGTGTGGTAACATGTAGGGGGCATGTATATGACTTTGTGAGCAGCAGTGGTGAGACCAGTGCCAAGATAAGAGCTGATGTTGCAGTACAGTAAGTGGGATGTACCACAACCACTAGGTCAGTGCACTTCCTTAACAACACCACCACACACCCACCAAGGTGACATCCGCTCAGCACAGATAACTATAGTGATAGTTCCAAGTTCTTCGCTCCTTATCTTCATCACTGTTCACAGCCTGATAGCCCTGAGGCCTTCCTGTATACACTCCTTATCTTCATCACAGTTCACAGCCTGATAGCCCTGAGGCCTTCCAGTATACACTCCTTATCTTCATCACAGTTTACAGCATGATAGCCCTGAGGCCTTCCTGTAAACACTTCTTATCTTCATCACAGTCATAGCCTGATAGCCCTGAGGCCTTCCTGTATAGACAGCAGAGCCTGTGATACCCTTAGATGTGGTGACCCAGGGAGAAGGAGGCATTGAGGGGGGGGGGGGCTGGGATCTGAAGTCAGTAGTAGTTAGCCAAAAATAAATATAAAATATAATCTCCGTACAAGCTTTTCCACCATAACATGTGTCACTGTTTTTTGGGAATTGGTATACTGGTTTAGGTGTATACCTCACAGACACAAGGTACATGTTTGATTCTCCCCTTTGGAAGGGAAATTGTCTGGGCTTAAAATGGCTCACAAGGGAAGTTAGCTTAGTACTTACATATAAAGCAATACATTTTGTAGAGTACCCTCACAGACACAAGGTACAGAGTTTGATTCTCCCCTCTGGAATGGAAATTGGCATGGCTTAAAATGGTCCGAAAAGGCAGTTAGCCTAGAACTTCCATTTAAGCCTATGAGCTTTGTAGAGTAGTTAGCCAACACAGTATTAACCATGGATAGCATTTTCAAGAATCTCAATGTACCTGCTACCAGTTTAAGTTTCCAACTCCATGGATTACTCTGTTCCCTTTCCTTGTCTCATTACTTGTTTTTAAGTGGACAATGACTTCTGACTCCTTCTTATATGCAGTTACTTGTCTGACCCCGAGGATTCACTTTTCCTCCCAGCCATGACATCAGGCAAGCATGTTAAGTTTCTGTTTCTTCCATCTCTCATTTCTGCCTTAGTAAAAATGGAATTCCTAACTAGGAGATGATTTGGTTATGTATGAAGGCCAAACTAGCATAATGCCTGCTTGGCAGAGGAATTAAATGGTAACCATATGAAATTTCAGAACTGCCTAAAATGAGTCTAGAAAGACGGAGACTGAATACCAAACATTTGGCATACCAAGTCTGAGATGGCCATTTCTTTGAATATTACCTTTTCTCCAACTTATGTTGATCTTGGAGTTGGTATCTAAAGATCGGTATATGTGGATTTGGGGGGGGGGGGGGCTTGTCCCCTGCAAAAAAGAGATTTAAAGGAAAACAGCGATCTTCAAAATTTACGCTTCTCCTGGATTTTCAATCTTTATTTTTTGGTCTGTTGGCACTCAGTTTTATGAGTGTTGACATTTCAATATGGAGCCAGAATTAATACATAAATGTGTGTTGGAGGGAACGCTTATAGCTTATCAGTGGGAGTGGTAAGCACTAGGTAGCCTATCTACCACAAGAGGAGTAGTTTCTGGCACAGACATTGTAGTTATTGGCCATTTGGGCAGTTTTTCCATCTCTTTCAACTTTTTGGTTTAAAAGCCCAAGTTTGCACTTGTTCCCTGCCTTTCCTGTAGCTAGTCTAGTCCAGGTATAGATTTTCTGTATCCAGGATGCACTCGCTTGAAGCACTCCTTAAAATGGAGAACATCGACATTTGTGCTGTAACAGAGATCTAGTTCAAGGCAGCAGAAAACACCCCTGCACTACCAGGCTATAACTCATATCACACCTTTCGGCCCCAGAACTTGGACTGAAGCTCCAAAGGCAGTGGGGTTTCCATTTTCATAAAGGATGAACACACCTCCAGACTGGTAGCCCAACATAATGGATCTGAGGTACTTCAAGTGCAGCTAACATTGGGTAAGACAGTGAATCAGGTTGTAGCCTGCTATAGGTCCCCAACCATGTCCCAAGAGTCACACTCCACGTTCCTAAGCACTCAGGAGAATATTAGGGTACAATCTAACACTCTCATACTGGGTGACTTCAACTACCCCTCCATTAACTGGGAAAACTACTCCTGTACCAATACACTTGCCCAATGCTTTCCGGAATTCATTAATTCCAATGCTCTGGACCAGCTAGTTCTTAACCCCACTAGAGGTAGCAACATCCTTGACATGGTCATTACTAACATGGGCGACCATTGCTCTACACCAGTAGTCAACTCCTCCCTGGTTAGATCTTACCACAAACTAATCACCTTGCAAATCCACATCCCCCCCCCCCACACCCCAACAAAGGTAACCACCATGAAAAACTTCTCCAAAGCTAACTTTGGGCTCCTAAAAACAGAGGTGGCTAACTTCACGGCACCCATGCAAATGGAGAATAGTTGCATGACTGCCAAATCATACACCAATGCACTGTACGAACACATACACAAATGCATGGATCTTGCCATACCCAATAGAACAAAGACACTCTCCTCAAAAAAAAAGGAAGCCAATCTGGTGGTCCCCTGCCATAAACAATCTCTGCAACAGGAGGAGGAAATTGATGTGGAATAAGGTGAAGTCCCAAGACTAGAAAAACTCCCTTATCAGCCTCAACAAAAAGTTGAGATCCCTCATCAAATCCTCTAAAGCTAGCAATGAAAACAGAATTGCACCAGACAGTAAAGACAACCACAAGGCATTCTATAGTTATGTAAAGAATATCAATGACAATACCCAGATTTGCTCTGATGGTACCTCCTATACTGAGCCAACAGATATTGCCAATATACTGGGTGACAGATTCAGTGCTAACTTTACCTCCCCTCTCAAAGGACCAATCACAATACCAATAGATTGCCAGGCACCCAGTACTACTGCTACACATGTTAAAACAGCACTGTCCAAGGCCAAGAATAGAGGCTCTATGGGACCTGACAGTATTCCTAGCTGTGTTCTACATGAACTAGAGTGAACTGGCACCTAACCTGTGTGCTCTGTTCAATCACAACCTCACCTCAGGCTTTGTCCCTACCGAATAGTGCACTGCTACAGTCATCCCTCTCCACAAAGGAGGAGCCACTACAGACCCTGAGAATTATCACCTCATTCCCCTGACGAGTCTGATATGCAAATCTATGGAATACAACATCATAGACCTAATAAACAAGGATATAGGGAATTTCCAAACTCTTGATCCTACACGGTTTGGTTTTGTGAAGGGTAGATCATGCCTGCTCAACTTGGTTGACTTCTTTGAGTCAGTCACAAAAGCTATGGATGAAGGCAAAGTGGTTCATATAGCCTACCTTGATCTGGCCAAGGCCTTTGATACCATTCCCCACTCAGGAATCATAAAACTCACTAAGCTAGGCATCAACCCCTATATCACTAGATGGGTTGCAAACTGGCTCACAGATAGAACCCACAGTGTGAAAGTAGCTGACTCCAAGTCAGACTGCCGACCAGTCACGAGTGGAGTCCCCTTGGGTTTGGTCCTGGGTCCTCTCCTGTTTGGTATCTACTTCTCTGAAGTCCAGGCCAACACGAAGGAACTCTGGCTGACAAAGTTCACAGAGAATTGCAAGTTGGGAGTTATTATTAGCTCCCCAAGTGATGTTGACACCCTACAGAAAGGCCTTAATGAGACGAACAACTGGCGTCATAACCATGGCCTTAAGCTCAATGCCAAAAAATGTGTCGTCATCCCCCTTGCAACCATCACATCAGGAATATGGATACAGATCTTGACTGCAACCTGATATTCTGCCCATGAAAACTACAGACAGGAGAGGAAAAAACCCACCCCTGCCAATGTCCTATGCCCACCTGAAATAAGTAACCCTTAAATTCTAGAATGCTGATGCAGTTGTTAGCCCTCAAGTGTTGAGACCAAAAGGCATGCAGCAGTGACCACAAGACCCTACACTGTAGTGGCAATTTCCACAAAACTTTATATCTTGTGTAGCCATATAGCTTCTTGAATTTTATAAAGCAGATTTGTAAGATGGCAATTCTCACACCTTCCTAAATCAACAGGGCAAAATAAAAAAAAGAAGTTATGTACTCAGCATAACATTCCATGTGAGTTGTTCATCTCACCTTCATTTTCACTGATGGGTTTGGAGCTGATCCTCGGCTCCAACTCAGCCAAATACAAAGCTCAAGGTCTTTAAGCAGCTGGTGGCCCACTCCTTATCCCATGATGGAGTGGTGCTTCCCTCAGATATTGTTTGCAGCCAACTATACTAATAGGTAACTACTATAGTAAGGAAAATAAGAATACAGTAGTTAAGGACAAAATATCACCAAGATTTGTCTCAACTTCCTGGTCCTCAAGAAATTCATGGCAGGGGGTTAGTGGGTGGGATGTAAGAATGAAGGTGAGATGAACAACTCACATGGAATGTTATGGTGAGTACATAACTTCTTTATGTGAAGTTGTTCTATCTCACCCTCATTCTCACTGATGGGTTAGCATTCCAAACACCATCTTTCTTGGGTGCCTCAGGGAAGTATATTCCTCAGGACCATGGAACCACAGGAGGCCCTGTCCCTGGAGGGCCTATCCAATTTGTAATGAGTGATAAAGGTATGAGGTGTAGACCAAGTGGCTGCTGCACAAATTGAATCTATAGGTAGCTTAGTCAGAAAATCAGAGGATGTGGAAACAGCTCTAGTTGGGTGGGCCTTTACTTTATGATTTAATGGCATGTGCCCAGAGCTATATGTGAAGGAAATGCAATCTGACAACCATTTTGACAACGTGGTTTTTGCCACCGGAGTACACTTCTTTGAATCTGAAAAGGAGACGAAAAGCTGTTCTGATTTTCCAAAGTCCTTAGTCCTGTGTAAATAGAATTGCAGCTTCCTATGGATGTCAAGTTTGTGCAGCATATGTTCCATCTTGTTAGTATATTTGGGGAAAAAACAGGTAATTCTACAGTCTGGTTGAGTTTTTTTTCTGAACAAACCTTAGGTAAAAATGAAGGATTTGTTCTCAGCGAGACTCTGTTGTTGTGAAAAATCAAGAATGGAGGTTTAATGGACAAGGCTTGTAATTCCGAGACCCTTTGAAGTTCATAGGTTGGTACTAAGCTAACTGCCCTTGTGAGCCATTTTAAGCCTAGCCAATTATCCCTTGTGAGACTCAAACCCTGAACCTTGTGTTTGTAAGGCAAACACCTTAACCATTAGGCCACCCTCCCAACCCCCAACCCCCAACCCTTGAGCAGAAGTAATAGCTACTAGAAAGATGGTTTTTCATAAGTATTTCAGGTCACAAGATGATAATGGTTCAAAAGGGGGTAAGATGATTTGAGAAAGAAAAAAATTTAGGTTCCATGGTGTAGCTGGGGATCTGATAGGTGGTCTCAAATGGATAGTACCTTTAAGGAAGGCTTTAGAAAGTCTATGGGACATGATAGAAGCCCCCTGATCACCAATATAAAAATTAGAAATTGCTGCCAATTAAACCCTAATGGTTGCTGCAGCCACCCCTTCATTAAAAAGCTTGGTCAGAAACTCTAAAATGGATGAAATCAAAGCCAAATATGGGTCAACATTGTTTTGGGATGCCCACATGGAAAATCTTTTCCATTTACTAAGGTATAGCTTCCTGGTAGATGATTTATGAAAAGATGTTAAGATGTTCTGAGCTGCAGGTGAGAGATTGTGGAACCTGGCTATTCTTGGAACTGGAGCAGCCAAGCTGTCAGTCTGAGGGTATGAAGTGCAGGATGAAGAGCCACTGGTGAATGCATCAGAAGATCTGAATTGGGTCTAGGATCCATGGTTCTTTCAGTAGATGAGGCTGAAGAAAGGGGAACCAAATCTGACGAGGCCAATAAGGGGCTATTAGAATGATGGTCCATCCCAGAGTCCAGGCTTTCTGTACGAATTTGGGTATCAGAGGAGACAGGGGAAAGGCATAAAGGAGACTCAGGGGCCAATTGTGTATGAGCGCATCCCTGAGGTATCCCCTGGATTGGAGATTAAGGCAAAGTAGTTGCTGCATTTGGTGTTGGCGGGAGTTGCAAAAAGGTCGCAGCAAGACTGGCCTCATCTGCGGAATATCCTTTCCGCTACTTCTTCTTTCAGGAACCACTTGTGAGGCAATAAAATTGCTCTGCTCAATTTGGTGAACACTCTGGGGGCTGAAGTGAGGCCAAAGGGCAGAGCTCGAAACTGAAAGTGACTGGCTCCCAGCCAAAAGCGCATATGATCTCTGGATGGTCTGGCCATTTTTATGTGGTAGTACACATCCTGGAGATCTACTGAGCGCATCCAATTGCCTTTCCCTCAAAAGGGAAGTATCAACTGTAGCATGACCATCCGGAACTTTGTTTTTTTGACAGATTTGTTCAATTTGTTGAGATTCAAGATGGGTCTCCAGTCTCCTGTTTTCTTTGGAACTAAAAAGAACCTTGAGTAAGTTCCGGATCCTCTTTGGTCTGCTGGGACTGGTTGGATGACTCTTTTTTCTAGCAACCTTGCAATTTCTATGGTTGCTTGTTCTCTGTGACTGCGTGGGATGTCTGGGATTTTTGTCACAAGGGGTGGAGGGGTGGAAAAGGGAATAGAGTATCCTATGGATATTATGCTTTGTACCCAACAGTCTTTCATGATTTTTAGCCAGGTGCCTGGGTACAAAGATAAGCATCCTCCGACTGCCTCCAGAGATGGACAGATGGGCCTCCTTTCAGGAGCACTGATAGGGCTTTCCAAAGAACTGATCCCCGTTGCCCTGATTCTGCAGGCCCCCTCTGCCGCATGGACGGCATCTTCCATTATTACCCCCTCTTCTGCCTCTAGAGAGGGTTTTACCATGTGTGTCAAAGAAAGCTCCTTGGGATTTACGGAACCACATCTTCCCACTTTTCTGACCTTTAGGACAAGGTCTGGTAGGGGTGGAAAAACAGACTCCTACGGCAGACAGAGTCTTTCCATCTTGCTCACGCCTGGTAAGCATTTCCTTCACTTTCGGTCCAAAAAGGGATGAACCATCAAAGGGGGTGTTAACAAAGAATGACTTATAGGGCTCCGCAAAAGAACATAAGCACATCCAGGAGTGTCTCCTAAGAGCATTTCCTGTACCCGCTGCTCTGCTCATTCCATCAGCTGCATGGAAGAGTTTATGAGGGAATTCAGGGTAACAAGCTGGGATGTTACCTTGTCTGAGACCCCTGCAGCTACTGCACCCTGTAGAGTATCTCCCAACTACTTAAGGAGATCTCTCTGTAGTCTAGTAAAATGTGTAAGCTAGTTCAGGGATCGAAGAGCAAAGGTCGCTGAACTAAACATGCGCTTTCCTTATCTGTCCATGATCCTAGAATCTCTATTAGGAGGATGTACAGATGTAGAGGTCTCTGACAACTCCTTATTGGTGGCTGTCTCCACCACCTTAGCATCAACAGGTACTCCTTTGGTAATGAAAGCCTTGTCCTGGGGTGACGTTATGAATTTGTTAGGCCTCCGAAGGCAGGTTCCATAGTATCCAGAGACTCCCACACCTTTCAAGAAAGAAGGTCTATCAGCTCATCAAAAGGTGGAGTCACACAAGAGGTGGAGGGTTGAGACCCGAAAGTCTTCAGGAGTACTGACTCATCATCAGTAGGGTTAATAGCCTTCCAGCCACCCCTCTGTTTCAGTGCTTCCAATATATTACCAAAAGAGATATCTTCAGAGGAGGACCGTGGGGACCCTTCTGACTCATCTAAGTCAGTATCTGATGTGATGGATTCCTGTGAGGAATCCAGATGTTTCCTCTTGCAAAGCCTCTTCCTGGGAACCTCCTCAGTGGGAGCTTCTGCGGAGGTCCTGGAAGAGCAGGGCTCACCCAATGGGGTGACCTGAGGCTCTGGGTCTCTACACTTTTGAGGGATCAAAGAAGCACAGGCAGACACAGGCACTTTATGGGAGGAGGTTGCTGGTAATGATGATGTGGATGCCCGAGGGGACAATGCTCTCCTCATGACATTGAAGGCCCCCCGGCTCCAATCCAAAGAGACACCTGGATTTGCAGAAACAGGCCAGTCTCCACGGCACCAAAGTGGTAGGCTCCGAGCTCGAGGTAGGAGCTGAACTCACCCGAGCCGAGGCCCCAAGAGGCAAAGTCAGAACCGACAGGTTGGTATGACTATCCTCTTCGGACCCGACTGGTGAGTGTCAGCTCCCAAACTCTAAGATCAGCACTGAAGAAGTCAGAGCAATCGGAACCTATAGGTCACAAACGGGTGTCGGCACCAGCGGTTCCACTATCATCAGTTCCGAACACTCCCATTCTGAAACTTCGGATCGAATCGGAGTAGGAACAGTAGAAATGGATTGGGTCCTAGTCAGTTCCGAAGCCCCAAGAGTTGGCCCCGACAAAATTTGTGCTAGTGCCTCCGTCTGCAGAAGCCTCTGCACCACACAATCCAATCCTTATCAGATATTCTTGAGGACTGTGAAGAAGCTATAGAAGAGGCCACAGATTGCTGGATTGGAGACTTTAGAGTAGGAGATACCAGCTCCAATACCGGAGACCAGCTCCTACTAACAACAACCTCTGGTTCCATAAGCAATGGAGCCGAGGTAGTGGACCAAATTGTTTTGGAGGTCGATGAACCTTTTTCGGCTCCAACCCAGAAGACGAGCTAGAAGACAAAGTCTTGGAGGATTTTGCAGGTTTGTCCAGTTTGTCCTTATCTAAGGATTCCTGGAAAGAGGATTTCAATAATCCCCTGGCTATTAACTTTCTCGTTCGCTCGTGAAGAACACGAGAGCTAAATGAATGACAGAGGGCACATTTCTCCTGTAGGTGGACCTCACCTAAACAATAAACATACTCTGTGTGTCCATCTGTAATCAACATTTTTTGCCCAGATTTAGGACACTTCTTGAAACCAGACTTAGCTTTCTCTTGTTGAGACATGACTATACAATAATGTAACTGTTAACAGGCAGAAAACACACTATATGAGTGACTATGAAGAAAGCACACAATACTATATATAGGATAACAATAATAAGAAAAACAGGGCTCTAATTCTTACAATTTTCCAAACACTATAAATCTAACTATGAAAAAGCAAACATATATATATATATATATATATATATATATATATATATATATATATATATGTGTGTGTGTATGTGTGTGTGTGGCTCTAACTCTTACTATTTCTAACACTACAGCACACAGGGAATAAAGTAACTACTGTCCTAAAAAAAAAAAAAAAAAAACGAGCTCAAGCTTAACACACTCTAGTTCTAATTCTACAGCACACACTAAAAATGTAGGGAGAAACTCTAACTAAACAACTCTCTAACTTAAACAAGTTGTGAGAAACCGGCCTAGAAAAATGATGGCTACTAATAACAACAAAGCACTCTCTAAGTTTTAAACTACCTAACACTAAAACTCACAAGAAGCTAAGAAATAGCAAGAACTATCAATAACTATTGAGAAATATTGAGGAAATAGAGAAATATAAAGAAATTTCACTTATACTGGCCAGAGCTGTCAAGAACTCCCGAGCTGTTGCAGCGGCAAACAAGATCTGAGGAAATCACCACTGCATCATGGGATAGGGAGTAGGCCACAAGCTGCTTGAAGATCGCAAGCTTTTGTATTTGGCCGAGTCGGAGCCAAGGATCGGCTCCTAACCCATCAGTGAAATGACTGCGAGATAGAATTTCACATCAACGAGTTAAGCAAAACATAATAAAAAGAGGTGTAT
This sequence comes from Protopterus annectens, assembly GCF_019279795.1. Classification (NCBI taxonomy): domain Eukaryota; kingdom Metazoa; phylum Chordata; order Ceratodontiformes; family Protopteridae; genus Protopterus; species Protopterus annectens. The sequence goes on from NC_056729.1 coordinate 1,679,831,818, forward strand.
ATGGCAAAAGCAAACAGCACTGTTACACTGTAGGCAAATTTTACACAGTGGTGTTACTTTGTGTGTTTTCATGGGATTAAAACAATTAATGTTTTATAAAGATCCTATGCATTCTTCTGTTTGATCATCAATGAAAAAGTGTCAGATGGTCACAACTCATTATTAACTTAGGCAAAAATTATTTATTCCAAAAGAGAGATCAAAGTTCAGATACAGAACAACAAAGATTAGTTAAGGGGATGCTGAAGTCAGGGTAGTAGAAAAATCTATCCCAGTTATGCTAACAAAAAACATAGCCCATGAATATAAGATGCAGAAAGAAGTAACGACTGTGACATGTAGTATAATATACCTTTAATAAGCAGAAATAACATGAGAATGTGAGTCATGTGACAGTATGGGATCTTGACACTTGAGAGTCAAACAATGTCTCTATCTTCATGTATTTTGTATGTATATGCCTCATATCTCTGCTGGAACACCAACCATTAATGCCTCTGTTTTAAGAAAGTCACAACTTTAGTGTGCAAACCAGAACACTATGTCAGAATTTAATTCAACATGGCAGAATTAGTTATTGTCATTTATTTAATCTTCAAAAAATACCAGCAACATAATTTGCTTTCCATGACTGTTGATTCGATTATTGCATGGATGCCTTTTGCAGTTTGAACCTGGTATGATGTGAGCTATGTTTTCTGCTGTGTAAATTTCATTTTTTTTTTTTACTTTTTCCAGAATAATCCAACTCAGCAAATTCATTTTCATGCAAAACAAAGTCATTGCATCACAAAACACTGACAATACACATTTTATTTGCGTTATATACCATTAAACCAAACCTCAGTTTTTGGATAGCTCTGTCTTTGGTTGTTGGCTTTTGACGGTGATGATTTTGATGCTGTCAAACTGCAGGGGAAACTATTAGATAATCATGAGCCTTTCATTTAATGATTTAGGCTGTACCTCGCTGCTAGCAGCCTGAGTGACAAACCAGAGAAATGTGTTTCTTCATGCACCAGGCATGAGAGCTGTCAAAGTATTTTAATACATTTGCTCTAAAAGGAAAGTAAAGAAGCAGCTTTGCAGAGCTGAAAGATGACATTTTGTAAATACTGTGAGTCAAATATGACTCTGCTCTTTTCAAGACATTTATTACTTGCTTGAAGTCAAAGAGTACACGAAACTATTGATGCATATTTGACTGAGTTAAGATCTGGCACATGATTGTGATAATAAGCAACCGAGTGATTCATAAAACCAAGGATATAATAATTTGTGACAAGGAATGCTGATATAAGAGGCAGGCTACTGAGAAACTCTGATTTAACAATAGAAAAAAAAACAGATGTGTGTTGCACCTGAGAATTATTGAGTGTGCAGTTAAAATCTTTAACCGACGACTTACAAAAGTGCAAATTGATACAGCACCAGAGAACAAAAAGAAAAAAAAGGAAATGGCAACGTATGGTCTTCCAACACCTTGTCCAAAAAGTCACCTGGTAACAAACCAGCAGGAGAAAAATAGTATCTGCATTTGATATGACTGCAGGTACACAAAGAGGCATTTTAAAGCAACAAATCAAGTCTGCATAATGTGCAGAGCTGTTGGCCATTATGTGAGAATGTGTTTTAATAGAAAAAAAAAGTTGTAAAAGCAGACTTTTAATGTTTTGACAAAAGCTAAAAATGTAAACACAAAAATGTTTATGAGTGCAGTTGAAATGCAGTTAGTGAATGCACACAAATTACCAAGAAAGAAAGTGTAAAACAGAGGTGTATGGCAGAAAGCCGGAGAATCAAACTGAGAAATAATGTGAGAAGAGCTTGGAAGATGTTTATTTAAATGGAAAACTGTGGAAAATGGCAAACATTTTATATTTAGGCTTGATACTGGAGCAAAGTGCAACATAATGCCTGAGACTACATTCACAGGTGTGTATATAAATTGCAAGCTAAGGGAATCTACATGCATAGCTGTCAAGCTTCATTCTTCAGTATGTGGAACACCAACTCTCAGAATATGAAACAAATAGGCAAAATGTAAAACACATACTAATGACTACAACTAGAAAGTTCACAGCGTGGTTACTGACTATTTTTGATGAATTAAAGTACTGTTATTATATGCTGGGTACAAGTTAAAAGCCTATAGGCCAATTGTGGTTGGGCTGTGTGTAAAAAAATAATGCTCACAAGCAGTTGTAGCTCTAAAATAACCAAAAATAGAAACTGCGGCCAAAAACTCAAAAACAAATAGTAGCTCTGAATTCTCAGCTAAAGTAACCCAAATATACTTCAGAAAGATGCATGGGTGTCTATGGGCATGATTAACAGAGCTCAGGTTATATACATCAGTATGTCATCAGACAGAAGCAGGCAATAAAGGGACTAGACTGGTTAAAAAGCAAAAAGTTAAAGTATTTTTTTTTGTTTTCAGAGAAAATGCTCACACTAAAAAGACACAGTAGAAAACAACTGACACTTTTATCATCATGAAAAATCTCAGTGCAGATGGTGATGAAGATTTCTGGCAAATAGTAATGAAAGATTTTAGCAAATAGATATTGACAAAAGAAGTTCTAAGCTGTATACATCAATATAGCCTTCGGCAAAGATAGGTTTTTGAACCTGCCATTTGACATTTCATTGGTGCTGCAAGTAGTTGATATGATTTCATATCCTGCAAACTAAAAGAAACAAGCCACCCTAGTGGAATCCCAACAGCAAAAGGTTGTATACAAAAAGGAAGAAAAACATAGCAAAAAGTAGGAAGTGCAACACCAAGTAAGAGAAAAAACTCCCTGATCAATCTAAACAAGCAACTCAGAGGGCTAAGCAAGTCTACCAAAATGCGCAGAAGTAATTGTAAAGAAAGCCACCTGCACTGACCCAGAAGATAGAGGAAATCTACTGGTTGACAAATTCAGCTCAAATTTTACTCACCATGGAAATACAACTGAACATAAGTCTCCCAACTATCAATAGGAAACAGATCCTCAATGCACTCTCCAAGGTCAATAACACTGCATCAATTGTTCCCAGTAATATCCCAGGATACCTCTAAAACAGCATGAAACACGACCTATCAGGACCAATAGAATCACTATTTAATGATATCCTCCAGACATACTTTGTGTCATGTGAATGGAGAACTGCAACTGTCATTAGCAGTGGGCCATCTATGGATCCCAGTAACTACAGATTCATAAGTCTGACTAGCGTCATATACAAAGCTATGGAAGGAATTATCATGGAAATGATTACCAATAACATAGAAAACCTTGAAATACTGGATCCAACCCATTTCGACTTTTTCAAGGGTAGGTCATGTCTACTCATACTGGTGGACTTCGAGAGGGTCACAAAAGAATGACAGCAAAGTGGTGCATACTGCCTACCTTGACCTGTCCAAGGCATATGACACAATATCCCACTCAGGCACTGTAGACAAACTCACAAAATTAGTTATAAACCCCTGTATCACCCAACGGATAGCCAGATGGCTCACAGATAGAACCAAAAAAGTTAGGATGGGGGAATCCACCTCCTCAAAGAGACCATTTACTAGTGGAGTGCCACAGAGCTGTGTGGTGGGTCAAGGCAAATGTCAAGGGCCTCTTGCTGACTAAGTTTAGAGATTATTGCAAATTAAGTGCAGTCACAGAATCCCTCAAAGACATTAATACCCTTCAAGAAGGGCTGACACAGACAAATAACTGGTGCCTGTTGGAACAACTTTTAACACGAATACAGTTTATTTCTTTGAAAATGTATCCATTTTAAAATAGGTGTTATATGTTACAGTTCATATTAATTTTAGTAAATGCAGTTTTAGAGGAAGAGTACAACTGAGTTATGTTCAGTGAATAACCTTCAGGCCAAAACAGTGATAAAAACAGATATGCCGAACTCATGGATTCTCAACAGAACATTTTTTGTAAGAGTGAAAGAGACAGGCAGCTAGGAACACTCACAGATTAGCCACCTGAAATAATAATAATAATAATACTAATAATAATAATAATACTAATACTAATACTAATACTACTACTAATAATAATAATAATAATTTTGTTGTTGAACTGGATTATACAAGTTCTGGGAATCAAGGTTAAGAAGGTATATGAAACAGGTAAAAGAAAATAATTGAGGAAAAAGGTATACAACATTTTTTCAAGAAAACGGTTTTCAGTTGATCAGTTCAGTCGAGACAGTTCAGTTATATGTAACTTTATCTGTACTACCTTCATTGTTATCAAAGATGTACTTGTTAACACTCTTACTTTGCTGTTTGTTCTATATGTTGTATTAATATAAGCTGCTTATTAAATATGCAAGTCTTTGGAGTGACTTTTATGCTGAAAATGCGTAATACAGTGTAAGCAGTATGGTTTGGCACTTTCACAGACATACAGATACATTTTACGGTGTCAGAGCTACAGCGTAATATTTATTTATTTATTTAACATTTGTTTACTGGGAAAGTCCAACTTAGAACAAAGCTAACTTTTAGCGGAGGCCAGGGAGAAACACTCCAGATGCATGTCTTTGTAATGAGGGAGGAAACCAGAACAACTGGAGGAAACAAACATGACTGCAGGGAGGACATGCAGACTCTACACAGAAGGCACCCCAGCCGAAAATCGAACCGGAGAACCTCTTGCTGTGAGGCGACAATGCTACTGATGCACCACTGCGCCATCCAATAAATACATAAAAGTACCCTTTGGGAAGTCAGGTACCCCTGGAGACTACAACATTGATCATACACCCCTTAGAGAAGGCCCAGTAGTCAGGGATTTGGGAAAGCAAGTGGGCAATAACTTGGCCTTCAGCCAATACATGTCTATGGTAGTAATGAAATCATTCTATGTTGCACAACTTATAAGTGAGGGTATGGCATCTAGATCCAAGGAAGTCATTTTTCCATTGTACTCGGCCATCATTAGAAAAATCATTAAGTATAACGCCCCCTTCTGTATGTACTTGGCCAAGCACATGCAAAAACTGGAATGTCCACAGAACTACACACAAAAAATACAAGGAGTAAAAATATGTCCTATATGTATTGCCTTCAAAGCCCTGTCCCTCTGTCTCCTACCGACTGTCGAGGTAAGATGTACTGGAGGGACAGGTATGTGTCTCAGAGACTATCCCTTCTCTGTAACAGGATGTGAAGCAGGGTTCTTCCCTAACTTGATTCAAGCATAACTTGGACCTGTGGATGGGGAACCATAAATTCACTCTGACTCAGGCACCTGTGTCTTTAATGGACAGAGGCAGCATGTAAATACTTCAGCACCCCTGCCCAAGCTAATATACACCCCTTAAAATAACCTTAGGGTGCCAAACATTGTTAGTTATATTTGGAGTGCATGGCTAGGTTTAAAAAGGCATCTGTGGTCGTTAGACTAATATACACCTATGAACACATATTAATGATGACATTTTGGTCAGGGATACTGCAAAATCAGGGCATAGAATCAGATCAATTAACAAACTAGATAGAAACAGTCACAAAATTTGAAAATGTATATAGCACATGACAGAGTGATGGATCATTTTTTAGCTCCTAACAGGTTACAGTCAGATGCTGACAAGATACATTTTATTGTAAATATGCAAACGTCAAAAGAGAAACTCTCATGAATGCAGTTCTTGGGGATGGTACGATAGCTGCCCAATTTCATATTTCACTTATCAAGTATAACTGCATTTGTGAGACAGAAACCATAAAGTCAGGATGTCCACACAATACAAGGCATCTTCGTGCTTCAGTCATACCACATTATGCCTTCAGAGAGGAATTATCTTTTATACAAGACTTATAGTTTAAAAGGGAGAAAGTTAGCCTTTTATCAGATCTGACAAAGCAAATGTTTGGAAAATCTGCAAGTCTCATTTTGTAATAGCTAAGTGTGAAGAAAGTTACTGATACCATGTATTGACCCAATATGACAGCACTTATACAACAAATGGTGCAAAACTGTTTACCTTGTCGCAGGCAAAGAAAGAGGAAGCAATACCTCATGAAATGCAGATATCACCTTGGTTGAAAGTAGAAGTTGACTTGTTTCAGTGTAATAATCTTAATTTCTTACTATGTGTTGACTATTATTCAAAATGCCCAGAAGATGTTCATCTCAAGGATAAGGCGTCCGTTGCAGTAATCAATGTGTTTTGAGTCAGCATTTACAGGATATGGAATACCTGAGCAAATTATCAGACCACTAACTCATCACTTTGTATCTCAACATGCAGGGAATGATGAAATATGAATGTATGTGTTTTAGAAAAGGTATTTGCTGGCTTTCTATTGAAATGTTGGCATTCCAAATTCCAGGTGCTGGCACTCTGAAAAAAAGAACTGGTAAGTTGTCGCAAGGTATACACAACCACTAAACATAGGAATTCTACCCATTTAAAACACTTCCTAATCCTCAAGTCACACAAACAAACTAAAAGTTTTCATAAGCAGTACACTTTTACCACAAAAAAGCTCCCAAATTAAAAATAATAAGCCCTTAGTTAAAAATAGTGGTACCTGACAGGAAACTTCCAATACTGAGAAAAAATTCCAGGGTTTCTCAAAGGGGGAATAATGCTTTTAGTCAGAAAATAAAATATATAATATTTTCTTAAAAGAGCAACAAAATCTGAGTGGAAGGTTTTCCTAAATAGGACTTATCTGCCAGAACTGAAGCTTCAAGGCCAATTGCTACTCCGGCAGAACCTGAGAACTGCTTCTCCTTGAGGTGGCAAGAAAGTGGTGAAGATTTCTTCACTCTGACTGCTGATTTCCCTCCTCTGGACAGTCAGAGAGAAGAAGTGGGAGGAAACCAGAGCTTTGTGAAGCTGGACAGTTCTATCCTAGGCAGGATAAAAAGTACAGTTGTGTACACTTACCATAAATGTAGATGTTAGAGTGTATTCACTGTTGCAGTCATTACATCTGGGTTATCTGCCTGCAGGTAGCCCTCAGCCAGCCTGAATATCAAAGTCCTGGGTCCTGCGTCGAATGCTGTCTCTTCTTCCATGACGTCAGGTAGTAAGGAGTATAAAACATGCAGCCGACACCATTATATCAGTTTTTCTTGCCCCAGATGTCAGGTGCCTCCATAATGGGAAAGAATTTTATATATATATATATATATATATATATATATATATATATATATATATATATATATATATATATATATATATATATAAAAAGGTTACACCTCCAACAAAAAGCAAATACACCAGAAAGCTGAAATACACTAAACAAGAAGAGGTATAGCCAAGAGAAGTCAGGGGGCTGGAGGGAGGGTAACTAGGACTGCAATAGTGAATACACTTGAACAGCTACATTTATGGTAAGTGTACACAACTGTACTATGTTCTTCATTTTTCACTGTTGCAATCATTACATTTGGGTAGATTCCCAAAGTTAAGGAAGGGAGGAGGAAGTTAGAGAGCATTAGGACCAGCTATTAAGCCCTGCAAGACTGCAGTGGCTATACCAGCTCTGGATTTAGAAAACATAGGCAAGTGGTAATGCTTTGTGAAGATATGTACAGAGCTCCAGGTAGCAGCTTCTAGGATGTCCCTGGTAGGAACACCTCTGAGAAAGGCTACAGAGGTAGATGCTATAGAGGTAGATGCAGCCCTGGCAGAATGTGATCTTATCCCCTGAGGGGTAGGTTTTCCATGTTGCTTATAGCAGAAAATAATGCAATGGCCTATCCACTTAGAAATGGTTTGCTTTGAAATGGCCTTCCCCTCTGCCCCTGCAGCAAAGGCAACTAGCAGCTGTTCAGTTTTTCTGAGAGGTTTAGTCCTGTCCAAATAAAATCTTAGTTGTCTGTGCACATCCAGAGTGCAGTATTCATTCTCCTTTGTTCTGTGGATTTGGAAAAAAAAGGTAGGCAAATGAATGGACTGATTAAGGGCCACACTGGATACCACATTTGGCATAAAGGAAGGATTGGTCCTGAGGGACACCCTGTCTGCATGGAAGATGATGAAGGGCTCCGTTGCCATGAGGGCCTGAAGTTCAGACACTCTTCTAGCTGAAGTGATGGCTAGAAGGAAAGCAGTTTTCCAAGAAAGGAATTTCAACTCTGCAGTTGCAGATGGCTCAAAAGGAGGTAGAGTGAGCTTTTCCAATACAAAGTTAAGGTCCCAGGCTGGAGTAGGGGCTCTCCTGGGTGGTCTTAAATTTTTGGCCCCTCTGAGGAATTGTTTCAGCAGGGGGTGAGAGAAGAGGGGTGGCTCAGTATTATAATGTGCTGAAATGGCTGAGGCATGAATTTTAATTGATGAGAAGGAAAGGCTCTTGTGGAGCATCTCTGTTAATTATTGAAGAATATGCGATAAGCTGGGCACTACTGTGCCCATCCATTGAGTCTGGCTCCAGGAACAGTATCTGTTCCACTTTTCAGCATAGGATTTTCTAGCACTAGGCCTCCTGGCCTCCAGAATGACATCTAGCACCTGCTTACTGAGTGATGCTATTGGAGAGCTCAGGGTATTAGCCAGGCTGCAAGGTTCAGGGTTTGAAGCTGGGGATATAGAATCTGACCCTCCTGCTGGGACAGCAGGGAAGGGGTCTGAGGCAGGTGCCATGGGTCCAGCAGTGACATACTACACAAGAGGGGGTACCAGTGTTGGCGTGGCCAGTCTGATGCAATCAGTATTGTCCTTGGTTTGTCTTGTTTGATCTTTAGCAGAACGTTTGGGAGGAGAGACATAAACTGAGAGGCTTTCTCAGGTGACGGACAGGGCATCCACTTTCCAAGCTTGGCTGTGGGGAGTTCTTGTGCAGATTTTGTCCAATGGGTAGTTCTGATGGGAGGCAAACAGGTCTATCTCTGGGTTCCCCCATTTGTTTCTCAAAATGTTGAATATCTTTGGTTCCATTTTCCACTCATGTGGGTCCATGAGATTTCTGCTTAGGTCATCTGTCAGTGAATTTAGTTTGCCTGGCAGGAATTGAGCTTGTAGGTGCACTTGGTAGCTCAATGCTGTGTTCCACAGAGCCATGGCTAGTCTGCAGAGAGGATGTGAGTTGGTTACCCCCTGCTTGTTTATGTACCACATACCAGTGGTGTTATCTGTCTTTACCAATAATTGTCCTGGAAGAATGTGGTCCTTGAAGGCTGTCAGTGAATTCTGTACAGCTAACATTTCTTTTTGATTGATATGCAGGTGCATCTGACTCGGGTTCCATTTGCCCTGAATGCACTGCCCTGCCAAGTGAGCACCCATGCATAATCAGATGCATCTGTTGTTAGGGTTTGGGTGGCAGGGGGTAGAATGAATGGCAGTCCCTTGTTGTGGTAGCAGGCCTCTGCCCACCAAAGGAACTGTCTTTATACAAGGAATGATGGGAATTATTGATTCCAGGTCCTGTGAATGTTGACACTATAGGCTTTTTAGATACCATTGTAGTTTTCTCATATGCAGTCTTGCATATGGAATTAGTAGAATGCAAGAGGCCATGAACCCCAGGGCTGACAGGATTTTCCTTGCAGATAGCTGGGTCTTTGTGACCAGTAGTTTGAAGTAGGCTGTCAAATAAACTTGTTTCTCTGGTGTGAGTTAAGCCATCTGGGAAGTTGTGTTCAAGCTTGCTCCCAGGAATACAATTTGTTGGCAGGGTACTAGATGAAATTTCTTTTCATTTATGGTGTACCCCAGTGAGGTTAGAAATTTCTTTACAAATGCCAGATGATTTAGTAGCATGTCCTGACTTTCTGCCTGAATTAGACAATCTTCCAGGTATGGATATATTTGAATATTTCTTTGCCTGCAAAATGCAATGACTGGAGCTAGGCACTTTGTGAATACTCTGGGTGCAGTAGATAAGCCAAAGGGAAGTGCAGAGAACTGATAGTGCATGCAGCCTGCTCTGAAGCATAGGTATTTCCTGCAAGATTCCCTTATTGGAATGTGCAGGTAAGCTTCCTTTAAGTCTAAGGTTGCCAACCAGGCATCTTTGCCTAGCATAGGAAGCAGCTGATGAAGTGTTAGCATTTTGAATTTTGGGATTACCTAAAAGGTGTTTAGAATAGAGGGGTCCAGGATAGGACACCAGGAGCTTTCTTTTCTGGGTACCAGGGATAGTCTTGAGTAAAAACCTTGTCCCCTTTCTTCTGCTGGGACAGGTTGAATAGCCCTGATACTTAGAAGAGAGAGAACCCTGCTGTTGAGCCTCTGCCCACTGATTTGGGGGTAGGTCTGGCCAACCGTTTGGGGTTGGTAAGGTGTGGAAGTGGAATCTGTATCCTTGGGAAACTATATTTAAAACCCATTTGTCCTGTGTAATGAGTTCCCAGTTTTTTGCATGCAGTGGATCTTTCCCCCTAAGGGAGCATGCAGCTGAGCAGGGCTGGGAAGGATTAAGGTTAAGTCATTGTGACAGTTTTCCATAGGGGGGTGTCTTACTACTTCCAGCTTTGAAAGTGGAAGCCCCCCACTGCTTAGGCCTGTAAGTACCTTGAGACTGTAGCCTAGGTGGTCTGCTGTTCCTGGGTTTGGACTGAGAAGGCCTGGAAGAGACAAGAAAAGACCAATTCTTAGAAGGCCAATGCCTACTGAATCTGGGAGACTGTACTTGTAGGAAATCTTTAACCGTTTGCATAGATTTAGCTTTTTCCTCCATCTTTTTAAGGACTTCTTCTGCTTTGTTGCCAAACAGACAATCTTGGTTTAAGGGAGCATCCAGTAATTTAGCTTTAACATGATCTGGCAAATTTGCTCCTTAAGCCAAGCATGCCTTCTAAGAACAGACCCAGTGACAGTAGCCCTGCAAGATGCTTCTAAAGAGTCAAAACCACATTGCAAAGTATGTTTACCAACTTGTTCAGCAGAATGCATTAAATCCTGTAATTCTTTATTTTCAGCACAGTCAGGAATCATCATCATTTTCTGTTTAAGTAGTCCCATAATATGTTGCTCATACTTTAACATGAAACTGGCAGTTTAAGGCCCTAATGGCCAAAGTAGCAGAAGTGTATACCTTCTTACCCCATCTGTCCAAGGCCCTGGAATCTCTATCAGAGGGGGTATGGTTCTTGGCAGTAGTAGCCTTAATGCCTTTATGTCCCTGTGAAATGGTCTCTGGGTCTGCAGTAGGATTCTTGAAAAGGAACTTGTGAGAGTCAGGTGCTCTGTAATACCTGTCAGGTTTCCTAGGAGCCGGAGGTAAAGTGTCTGGTGCCAGGCTAGATTCCAAGAAGGCATCATCTAAAATGACCAGTACTGGAGGGATAGCTAAAGGCTTGTGTTAAAGTAGGAGTAAGAATTCCCTAAGCCTCTTTTTGGAGTCAGGATAATCCTGGCTTTCCCAGTGGAAATGCTTCCTAAGCGTGTGCAAAGTTTCACCAAAAGAGAAATCTTCTGGAGGGGAAGCAGACGGAATGGAGTTCTCTGCAACAGAATCCTCATAGGTAGATAAGGGCAAATCCTGGTAATCAGAAGAAACAGAATTTTCAGAATCCTGATCAGAAGAATCAGAAGGAAAATCAATTCTAGGTCTCTTAGAGGGAGAAGGCTGGCTTCCGATACTTAAAGTAATAAGGTCTTCAGCCATTCTTATTATTTGTTTTTTAGGCATATGGGCCTGACCATGCGGTTTGGACGTTGATTTTCTAGGCGTAGGTCGAGTTTTAGGCCTTGAAGAAGAAGATGGCATCGGTTTGAAATGCAAGTCCATAGGCCTGAATACACCCTCAGAAGCCGGTGCCTGCACAGCGGCTCCGGACCCATCCAAGGTAGAGACATCCGCAGGTTACATAGTTGAAGAAGCATCTCGCGGAATACCGGACTCCAAATGGGTCTCAGTAGCGAATCTGAAGTATTTATTTTATTTTGTTTTATTTGCAGTTGGTTAACCAGGATAGTCCATTGGGCCAAAAGAACCCGTTTTCAATGGAGTCCTGGGGAGAAAAGCTCCAAACACAGATTACACAAAGATTACAGTGATTTACATTTTAACAATTTCTGGTTATAAGACAGAACAAAAAATACTGAGGTTACAATCAAAAATATATTTTTTTTTTTTTTTTTAGAAGGAGAACATTGCTCTAGTAGGATTAAAAATAAGTCTGCTGGATGACATTTCAAACAGTCTGCTGGATGACATTTTAATTAGAAAACATGTAGGTGAATCTCCTTGTGTGGTGTTTAGGAAAGGTAGGAATCTAAAATACTTTTGGAAAATATCACCTTAAAATGTCATGCCCCACATTGTGGTATGTTTAAATGTGAGGCTTGTCGTTGGTGCAAATACATTAATGTGGTTACCTTTTTTACAATTAATGGTAAAAAATACCATATTAATGACAAATTCAATTGCAATATTTGAGCTTATGTTCGAAATGCCCCATTTTTATGTGGGTAAAACAGAAAGACCCCTTAAAAATAGAATTTATGAGCATCTGTATGCAATTGATAAAAGAAATTTGAATAATGCACTAGCAAGACACATTAATGCTTTTCCGAAGCATGAATTTAAGTTTTTAGTTATTGATAAAATCCCAGACAACATTAGGGGAGGACCAATGGATTTGAAGCTTGAGGAGAAAGAACTTATTTGGCAGTTGAAACTGAATGCCCTAGCCCCTCCAGGCTTAAATGACTTAGTTTCCATTAAAAGCATTTTGAAATTAAAAGCTTTAGTTAAATAGAGTTATAATTGTGTTTCCTTTTTATTGCTTTATATATTTATATGAATATATATATATATATATATATATATATATATATATATATGATTTTTTTTTAAATTTTTATATGTATACATGTATATATTTTTCATTTAGTCATTTGTATGTGATCTAATATTGTTACTTACGTTGATTTATTTGTATATTTTCATTTTGGAATTGTTTTTATGAGTTGCCTTTTAAGTAGGAAGGTGATTTGGCACTTTAAAATGAGGCTTGGTCTATTTCTAAGGAAATGATGTCATGATTTGTAAATGTATATAAAAGTGTACTTGTTTTTTTCAAATTGTCTGAAGAAGTTTGCTTATTCCAGTAAACGAAAGTGCTAACCGTTTTTTGAGAATCCGGTGTGTTTTTTTTTTCTTTCTTCCATTTATTTTACTCATTTGCAGATTAAAAATAAGTAGTTAGATGCAGTAGGCTTAGAATTTGCTAGATGCAAATAAGAAGTTGTTTACTAGATGCAAATATGAATTTGCTAGCTGGAATTTAAGAGATGGAAGACTGTAGGAAGTGGGGAATAGGTTATGAGGGGTGGGAGCAGGAGCATTCCCATGTGGATGTTAGATGTGAGTGGAGTGATTTTTTTAAAGGATGGGAGGCTAGTACTGGTACGAATGGAGGGAGGGAGGGAGTACCATAGGAGTGCTAGGGAAAAGGACAGGAGGTTTTGTCCTGGGGGGCTAAGGGGTCTGTAGACTTCTATTAGGTTTTGATTTGTAGATCTGAGAAGTCTTTGTGTGTGGTGTATTTTAAAGGTAGTTGAGAGTGTGGGACAGAGGGATGGCTGGAAAATGAGTTTGTGTACATAGGTGAGCTGAGTGTAGGAGAGGTGGTTGGGAAGCTCTAGCCAGTTGAGTTTGTGGAGAGATTCACAGTGATGGGTTGGTGATTTGTTGCTAGTGGCTAATCTGGCTATTTTATTATAACAGGAGGAAAGTTTTGTTTGAGAGATGATTGTAGGTTTGTTAGAAGAGGTACCATAAAGAGAGAGTAAGAGAAAAAAAAAGAGGGTTATACTAAGTTTGATTGGGGGTTTGAGGGTTTTTTTGTTTTTTTTAGGGGGAACAATTTAAGGTTTTTGTTTTTACCAGTGTTTAGAACCCTTTAAATGATTTTTTGGGGGGATGGGGAAAATTTTTTTTAAATATTGGAGGGGAAATATATAATTTTTTCTGAGAGGTTGGGGGGTTTTTTATCCCCTGTTCTGTGGAGAGAAGGCCTTTTTGAAAAAAGTTTGGGGGGAAAAATATTGTAGTATTGCTAGAAAATTTTGATTTAAAAAAAAAAAAAGAATTATTTAAGGGAGGAGGCCAAAATTGAAACCTCCCTTAAAGGGGGAATGGCTTTTTATTTAAGGTTCCTTTAAATATTAACCCAAATTAAATGAATTAAATTTATTAAATTTAGAATTAGGATGCTAAAAAACAAACAACAACAAAAAAACTGTAAAATTTTATTATAATTTGGGGTTTTCTTAAATCCAAAAAAACAAAAAATTTAGCAAAGTAAAAGGGGTTATTACAATATATTTTAAAATTTAAAAATTAGAACTTAACACAAAACTTTTAAAAACAAGACTCTTTTTAAATTCAAAAAAGAAAAAAAGCCAATTTACTTTTTTTAAACATCCAGAATAGAAAAAATTTCTTATTGTGCTTTTTTATCCCAACCCAAAAAAACAAAAAAACCGGGTTTTAAAAAGAACAAATTCTTTTAACATTTGATGAAAAAGGGGAATTTTTTTCCCAAAAACCGGTAAAAAATTTTTTATTCTCCCAAAAGGTTTTGGGGTATTGCCAATTTTGATATGGGTTCAGGGTTGGTCCACTCACCTTTTCCAAAGAGGAAGCCTTTTTCTGACTTTTTCCCGGAACCCCTCCAGTCCCCGACATTTTTCCCTAATCACCCCATTTTTTTAAAGTGGAAAAAAAAAAACGTGAAACCCAAAAAAGCAATTTTTCGATTCCCCAAGGGGGGAAAGGAGGGGGGTTTGGAAAGTGGAGATGGTAAAATTGAAGTTTGGTATAAAAAAAAGGTTTTTTTTATCCATCCCCTCATTTGAGATGGGAAGGTCCCCATAATCCCGGGGGCCCCAAAACCTCCCGATTGGGAAAAATGATCTGCCCAGATGACATCCAATTTATGGGGAAATGAAAGGGGGTTGGAAAGTAGCCAGAAAATTTGGGGGAAAAAAAAAAAAAAGCCCGGGAATACTTTGAAAATTTAAGTTGTTTTTGAAGGGTAAGCCTGATTTGCAATTTTAAACCCTTTAGAAGAGTTTTGGGGGTTTTACCCCAATTTTTTTCAAAAGGCCAAAAAGGGGGGGAAAAAAAAAAAAGGGGGGAAGGTTCCCAAAAAAGGGGTTTTTTTAAAATTTTTAAAGAAAAAAAGGATCTGAATTTTGGAGAAGAGTTGAAAAATTTTTGGGGCAAAAAATGGGTTACCAAAGGGTTTATTTTAAAATCGACGGGGGTGATAGGGTTAAGTTGAAACTCTTCTTCGAGGTAACAATGGGGTTTTCCCAAAAAAATTTTAACCACTTGGGAGGGGTTAAAGGGGAAGTGAAAAGCCAAATCAAATCCCCCGGGGGAGGGAAAAATGGGGGGTTTCGCCCACCCTTTTTTGAAAATTTTTTTTAAAACCCAAAGGTCCATGGTTCTGGAAATTTGGGGATACGTTGGACAATGAGAACTGGGTCCTTGAAAAAGGGAGTTTTTTAAATTGGATCGGGCTGAAGGGAACCCTGATTGGAATAAAACCCTTCCACTTACTGAGGTAAAATTTTTTGGGGGTTTAAAAAAAAATTCCGGGGGTTTAAATTTTTTCTGCAAATGGGGTAGGGCCAAGCCAAATTTTTAAATTAAGGGCTTTTGCGACTGTTCCGGGGGGGTTAGATCCAACCAAGGGCCCATGTTTCTTTGGAGGGAAAACCCAAATGGAGGCCGTGGGACAATTAGTCATTTACCCCAATTGAGAAGCTTTTTGGAACTTTTAAAAGGGGAAAACTGAGCCCGTTGGCCCGGTTGGCAGAGATCCGGCCTCCTGTTTTGGGGGCAAGGAAAGAATTTCCTTTGGTTTTTTTGGGGGGGAAAAGGCCGAGGGTTCCCCCCTTTGAAAAAAGACTGACGTTTATTCAGGGGCCACTGTGGGGGGAAGCCGCTTAACTTGCCAAAAATTTTTTTCCCGGGGGGGGCCCCAAAAGGGGGTCACCCTTCCCAACCCCCATGGCCCCCGAAAGGGGAAGACGGCCCTCCTTGTTTTTTTAATCCAGACCCCCGAATGTTTTCTTGGGTGCATAATGCCTGGGGGAAATTTGGGGGGCCGTAGGGAAAAACACCCTCATTTAAACATTATATGGGAAAATTTGTGGGAACCCCCTTGAGACAAGCCCCCCCCCTTTGGGAGGACTGTCTCCACGGAGGGGATAACGGCCCTGATTGATTGGATGGTAAGCCCCAGCGGGGGCCCCACTTTTTTAACAATGGGGGGATTGGGGGGGTTTAAAGGACCATTTGATCAGACTGAAAAATCCCCAGTCAATTTGCCAAAGGCGGGCTTTTGGGAAAAAAAATTGAGGAATCCCGGTGGGGGTTTTGGTCTTGGGGCGGGTTGAATTTACCTTTAAAGTTTAACCCTTTTGGTGGAAAAACCCTAATTTTGGTTTCCGTTTGAACTTTTGGTGAGGGGAGAAGGACTTTACCAAGAAAATTCCCAGGGTGCCCCGGGGTGGTGGGTTTGATTTTCAAGTGTCCGGGGGGCAGCGGACCTCTGAAAGGGGAAAAACGGAATCCAAAATCCCTGGCGACACTCCAAAATTTCCCCTGGGGGGGTTTGGGAGAAAACTGCCTTGGGAAAACTTCTGGGGAACCCAATCCTCCTAGCCTTGGGACGGAGGATAATAGGCCCCGAGATTTTAAAAATCCCTCCCTTTTCCAAAAAGGGAGAATGGTTTAAATGCCACAAGGACCGAGGGCTGGTTTTTTTTAGACCAAATTTGGGCTCAGGCCCCTGTCTTTTGGGCCGCCTTGGTAATTTGACCTCTGGCGTGGGGGGGGGTTGGATACCCTTTTTTAGCTTTCTTCTGGGCTGCTTTCCCTTTTTTTGGGGGTCCGGTTTTTTGGGCGGGGGTTTGGGGGGGGAATGGGAATCCGGCTAAGGGGGCCCCCCCCGTCCGAGTATGCTCCCAGGCTTTTAGGGGGAAGGACCCCCCGGCTCCGGCAGCCCCGGGAATCCCCAAATTTGGGGGGGGTAAGAGCCCGAAAAACCCTCTCCGTTTGGGGCCCCCCCCTTGGGGACCCCCCAAAAATTTCCCCCCTTGCCCGGAAAATCCCGCTGTTAGGAAAAAAACCCGGGGCGGAACCCAACCCCCCCCTTTAGCCTTTATAAGGGGAAAGGGGTGGAAAAACGGGCCCCGGGGTAAAAATTTTTCCCCCTTTTTCCCCACGGAAGATTTTTAACCTTGGGGGCCAAAAAAAAAGGCCCCCCAAAAGGGGGCGGGAAAAAAGGCCTCCAAAAAACCCGGTTTCTCCAGCCCCCCCTGGGGGCCCCCCCCCGGGGTAAATAGCCCAGGGGTGAGGAAGGAAACCAAGAAGCTCCGCGGGAGTGCTCAGGAGGTTCCAGAGGGGTTGCACCCTTCCAAACCCCCTGAAAACCGGAAAACCAAATTTAGGGCCTTAGTAAAGGGAAGCAGGGGCCGGGGGGTAGCCCTAGTCCATTAATGGCGGAGGAACCCCGCCACTGGGGGGCGAGCCACCCCAGGATCTCACCCGCCCACAAAAACTCCTTTCCGGGGGGCGAAAAATTTTTTAGGGGAAGGCCCGGCCAAGACTGGTGCCCCCCCCAAAAAAACCGGGCTAAGGGGGAGCACCCGGAGGCGGGGGGCTGACCCCAAAAACCTTGAGGAGACTGAACGGGGGGGTTTTGGTTTCCCCCCGGGGGGGACCAAAACTTTGGGCATCCCAGGAACGGGGCCCCCCCGCTAAGATAGGCCAGAAGAGTCGGGGGCCACGGCTTCCTTTGCAAACCTTCCTTGGGGCCCCCAAGCCCAAGCCCCAGGAGGAGGGGAACCCCCTGGGGGAACCTCGGGCCCGGGCTCCCTCTTGGGCAGGGAACTGCCAAAAAAAGCTCCCCCAGGAAGGTCCCGGAAAACCTTTTAAGAAAAGGAAGGATCCCCAAGCTCTAAAGGGAAAACCTATGTATCCCCGGAGAACCCGGGGGGAAACCGGAAGGGGGGCTCCCGAAGTGGCCCAAATTACCCCCCCGGAAGAATCCCCCAAATGGAAAAGGCCCGGGGGAGGTCGGGGCCATAATTAGGCTCCAACAACCCGTGACGGGGCCGGGCGTCGGGGGAAAATAATAGGGCATCCTGAACCCAATGGGGGGAAAAAAATTTTTTTTAAAACTGGGGTAAAGTTTTAGAGCATGCCAAACGACATTTATACCAAAACCCATTGGTCCAACCCCCAAGGGCAGGGGACCGGAGGGGTGAAATGGGGGAAATACAAAAGTTTAGGGGGAGGAACTTGCCAGGAGGAACTGGGAAATTCGGCCCAGACCGGGACCGTAAGGTGATGAGCCCCCGCCATGGCTGCCGGGGGTCGAGACTACATCAGGCAGATGGGGCCCCAATCCTTAAAAAAATTTTTTTGGCCCAAAAAGGGTTGGGGCCCTTTTTAGGGAGAAGGGGGACTAAACTTTTCCCAAAAAGGGGGTTTTAAGGTTTAAAAATTTATTTTTCCCTTTTAGGGTTAAAAAAAAAATAACCCCAAATTAAAAAATATCCCCAAAAGGGGTGGTCATGTAAGCATTTTAAAATCATTTTTGATTTTTAAAATATTAAATTATAATAAATTTAATATAAAAAATTTAAATAAAAGTTAATGCAAATGAAAAAAAAAAGGCCAAATTTAAAAAACATAAAACGAAAAAATTTAAAAACCTTTTTTAAAAAATTTCAATGGAGTCCTGGGGAGAAAAGCTCCAAACACAGATTACACAAAGATTACAGTGATTTACATTTTAACAATTTCTGGTTATAAGACAGAACAAAAAATACTGAGGTTACAATCAAAAATATTTTTTTTTTTTTTTTAGGAGAACATTGCTCTAGTAGGATTAAAAATAAGTCTGCTGGATGGCATTTCAATTAGTCTGCTGGATGACATTTTAATTAGAAAACATGTAGGTGAATCTCCTTGTGTGGTGTTTAGGAAAGGTAGGAATCTAAAATGCTTTTGGAAAATATCACCTTAAAATGTCATGCCCCACATTGTGGTATGTTTAAATGTGAGGCTTGTCGTTGGTGCAAATACATTAATGTGGTTACCTTTTTTACAATTAATGGTAAAAAATACCATATTAATGACAAATTCAATTGCAATATTTGAGCTTATGTTCGAAATGCCCCATTTTTTATGTGGGTAAAACAGAAAGACCCCTTAAAAATAGAATTTATGAGCATCTGTATGCAATTGATAAAAGAAATTTGAATAATGCACTAGCAAGACACATTAATGCTTTTCCAAAGCATGAATTTAAGTTTTTAGTTATTGATAAAATCCCAGACAACATTAGGGGAGGACCAATGGATTTGAAGCTTGAGGAGAAAGAACTTATTTGGCAGTTGATACTGAATGCCCTAGCCCCTCCAGGCTTAAATGTCTTAGTTTCCATTAAAAGCATTTTGAAATTAAAAGCTTTAGTTAAATAGAGTTATAATTGTGTTTCCTTTTTATTGCTTTATATACTTATATGAATATATATATATATATATATATATATATATCTATATATATATATATGATTTTTTTTTAATTTTTATATGTATACATGTATATATTTTTCATTTAGTCATTTGTATGTGATCTAATATTGTTACTTACGTTGATTTATTTGTATATTCTCATTTTGGAATTGTTTTTATGAGTTGCCTTTTAAGTAGGAAGGTGATTTGGCACTTTAAAATTAGGCTTGGTCTATTTCTAAGGAATAGATGTCATGATTTGTAAATGTATATAAAAGTGTACTTGTTTTTTTCAAATTGTCTGAAGAAGTTTGCTTATTCCAGTAAATGAAAGTGCTAACCGTTTTTTGAGAATCCGGTGTGTGTTTTTTTTTTTTCTTCCATTTATTTTACTCGTTTGCAGATTAAAAATAAGTAGTTAGATGCAGTAGGCTTAGAATTTGCTAGATGCAAATAAGAAGTTGTTTACTATAAGAAGTTGTTTACCAGATGCAAATATGAATTTGCTAGCTGGAATTTAAGAGATGGAAGACTGTAGGAAGTGGGGAATAGGTTATGAGGGGTGGGAGCAGGAGCATTCCCATGTGGATGTTAGATGTAAGTGGAGTGATTTTTTTAAAGGATGGGAGGCTAGTACTGGTATGAATGGAGGGAGGGAGGGAGTACCATAGGAGTGCTAGGGAAAAGGACAGGAGGTTTTGTCCTGGGGGGCTAAGGGGTCTGTAGACTTCTATTAGGTTTTGATTTGTAGATCTGAGAAGTCTTTGTGTGTGGTGTATTTTAAAGGTAGTTGAGAGTGTGGGACAGAGGGATGGCTGGAAAATGAGTTTGTGTACATAGGTGAGCTGAGTGTAGGAGAGGTAGTTGGGAAGCTCTAGCCAGTTGAGTTTGTGGAGAGATTCACAGTGATGGGTTGGTGATTTGTTGCTAGTGGCGAATCTGGCTATTTTATTATAACAGGAGGAAAGTTTTGTTTTGAGAGATGATTGTAGGTTTGTTAGAAGAGGGGTACCATAAAGAAGAGAGAGTAAGAGAAATGTAGTAGAGAGAGTGAGCTTAGTAGCTGAAGTGAGGTATCGATTGTGTCGGTAGAGCATGCCAAGTTTTTGGTGTTTTTTTTTATGTTTAGTAGTAGATGGGAATCGAATTTAAGTTTGTCATCGATTTGGACTCCTAGTAGTTTAGTTTCAGATACCATTTCAAGAGGCGTATTATTTTGGCTGGTGGAGAATAGTTTTTTATCAAAGGTATTGGTTTTAGAGGGGGTAAATATCATAAGTTTTATTTTAGCTGCATTGAGTGCTAGATGGTTGCCTTTCATCCACTGTTCTGTGGTAGAGAAGGCATCTTGAGTCAGCTTTAAGAGAGTCGGGATGGATGAGGCAGCACAGATGATTGTAGAATCATCTGCATATTGAATAATGTTAGCATAAGGGATTGAAAAAATCATTAATGAATATATTGAAGAGGAGGGGCCCAATATAGAACCCTGCGGTACACCTGTGGGGGTGCTGAGGAAGGAGGAGGTGGCTTTTTTCCACTTGACAGCTTGTTGCCTGTTGGAGAGATAGCTGGTGAACCAATTGAGAGATGAAGGTGATAGGTTTAGGTTAGATAGTTTAGTAAGGAGTAGGTTATGAGAGATAGTGTCAAAGGCCTTAGAGAGAGCGAGTAGGATGGTAGATACAGTGAAGCCAGAATCTCTAGCTTTATTCACAGTTTCAAGGAAGGATAAGAGGGCAGTCATAGTGCTATGATTGGGTCTGAATCCGTGTTGGGTAGGAGTTAATAGGTTGTTGTCTAAGAGATAGTGAAGGAGTTGAAGATGGATACATTTCTCTAGGATTTTTGAAATGGGAGAGAGGATGGCGATGGGCTGGAAGTTGGTAATGTTAGTATTGTTGCCTGCTTTGTGCAGGGAAATGATGAAAGCCTTTTTCCAGAGTTGTGGAACAAGACCTTCTTGGATAGAATGGTTGATCAGGATTGGGAGGGCAATGGCTTCGGCAGCTATGCTGAGGAAGTATGAGGGAATGTTATCAGGGGCACTGGTGCATATTTTTAGGTTCTGCAGGAGTTTTTTTTATGGTAGAAGTAGGGATAGGCTTAATGGAGAATGGAGGGGGTTGAGAGGATGGGGAATGAGAGAATGAAGATGAAGGGCGTGATGGCAGAGGAGAAGTGGAAGTAGGAGGTGGATTGGTATTAGAGAAGGAAGAGGTTAGTTTGGAAATAGAGTTTATGAAAAAAGAGTTGAATTGGGTAGCAAGATCAATGTCTTGTACATTTGGGCAAGGGATTGGGTTTTCTGTTGTACCAGGTTTTAAGAGGGTAGTTATACCTCTCCAGAACTTTTGTGGGTTGGTTTTATGGTTGCTTTGAAGTAAGGAGAAGTAGTTTTGACGGTCTGCTGTGATAAGCTTTTTAACTAAGTTACGAAGAGTTTTGTACTCATTGAGGATAGAGGTAGATTTGTTCCTTTGATAACATGCCCAGGCTTTGTCTCTAAGTCGCATGCTAGTTAGTGTGTTTTTTTGTTAGCCAGGGGGTAGTTTTGTTTTTTATTCTTTTGGTTTTTAAGGGAGCAAGAGTATCTAGAAGATTTAGGAAAGTAGCATTAATGTGTACGATTGCATTTTCCAGGGGTAGAGTTTTTAGGGGGTACCAGTTAAGTGATTTTAGGGAGTCAGAGAAGGCTTTTGAGTTGAACTTTCTTAGGCATCGGGTACTGATGTAATTATGAGTAACTTGTAAGGGAGAAGGAAGACTCCTAGTGAAGATGGGAAGGTGGTCGCTGAGGGAGTCAGGAAGAGTTCCACTATCAGGGTAGTAGTGGGGGTGAGAGACTAGTATCCAGTTTAGGATGCTGCCACTAGTGAAGTTTTTGGAGGGCCTAGTCGTGGAGTTGATGAGTTGAGAGTAGTTATACAGGTTGATGTTTAGGGAATGTGCAGGAGTCTGAATGGAGGACCAATTAATGTTGGTATCTCCCACAATGATAGTTTCATTAGAGATATTGGTAGAAAGCTAGGAGAGGATATCTTCAAGTACTGAGATGTTGTCTCCAGGAGGAATGTAAAGGAAGGCTATGCATATATGTTTATGTTTGTTTAACTGAAATTGAGCTAGTATTAATTCTGTGTTGGCGAACTGGGGAATGGCTTTATTATAGGGAGTAATGCATAGGGAGGATGAGTAGAGTAGATCTACTCCACCACCCTTTTTTTGGGCTCTGTCTGTTCTGATGATGGAGTAATTAGGTGGTACTATTTCTGCATCTTTTATATGAGGTTTTAACCAGGTTTCAGATATGGCTAAGAAGTCTGGTTTGTTGTGGAGTAGCCAGGCATGTAGGTTTGGAATTTTGTTAGCTAAGCTTTGTGCATTAAGAGATGCTAGTAAGATGGATTTAGATGTCGAGGAGGAGGTGTTTGGGCCTGGGTTAGGTTGTATATCTCCAGATAAGAGTGTGGATGTTAGAAGTTGGATTATGTAGTAGAGGTGTTTGGATTAGTTTGTTTGAGTGATGTGTGTTGAAAGATTTGTGAGGGATATGGAGGGTAGAGTGGGTGTTGAGGTTTTATAAGGAGAGATTAGTTTGTAATGAAAACATAGATTGTGGTTGATGAGATATAGTGCAGGAGATATTGAGATGCATGAGTAGGAATGTGATGTATGGAGTGAGCAGGTTGTGTGTAAGAGTGGGATATGAGTTATGGGGTTCGGCTGGGTAAGGTAGTAGATGTAGGTTAGGTTCAGAAGAAGTAATAGTTGAATTGAGAAGGATGAATATTTTGCAAGCAATGCAAATATATGGGGTTGAGTAAGGAGGAAGGGAGATATGTGGTGAATGGATGGTGTGATGGGGAGGGGATAGGAAGAGGAAGGGGTGGAGTTTAGTAGTTGGAGAGGAAGTAGGAGTGGCTATGTGGGTATAAATCTAGAGGTAGTGGGGGTGGGTGGAACTTGGGGGTATGGTAGGGGAGCAGAGTGAGCCTGCAGGGCGAACGGAGCGGGTAGACCCAAGGAAAGAAGGCAGCAGGGCAGTGAAAAAAACAATCAGTATAGTGAAGGAAAGTATGGAGTTAGGTAAGCAGGGTGGTTAGAGGGATGTTAGTGGGTATCAGGGGCTGTGAAAGCGTCTCACTGAGTACCGGCAAACTGGCGACTAGCTTAACAGAAGGGAGCCGACAGCTTTGGACCTATGCGGTCTGTCTCTGTCTTTATCTTTATGCTTTTTGGAATATCGGTAGTCAGATGGCTTACCAAAACCATTTCTGGATAATTAAACTGAGTAATGAAATAGTTTGCTGCAAAAATGGACCGACGACAAATAGTTCTAGGACTGAATAAGGCACAAAACCGATAGCGAGGGATGTCATGGTCTGGGCCTAAGCAAGAAATGCAGCACAAATGAAAATCTTTGAGGTATTTGCTTTCCACAGGTAATACAATTGTTAACTTTTACTGACATTGGTTTAGAGCAAGAAGAAGGATCCCTAATGGAGTACTTAGCTTTTTTGAAGACTTCGGTTCTGAAACTCGAAAATGAAAATTTCAGGAGTCGGCTGACCGGCACTTGCAAAACTGCTTCTTCTCTGGGAACTGCACGGCAAGAAAGACTGATGTAATGGTGTCAGCTGCATGTCTTGTACCCCTGACTACCTGACATAATGGAAGAAGAGACAGCATTCGATGCAGGACCCAAGACTTTGATATTCAGGCTGGCTGAGGGCTACCTGCAAGCAGATAACCCAAATGTAATGACTGCAACAGTGAAACATGAAGAACATCCCATACAGCTAAAAGGCAGCTGCAACATTGAAAATGGTGAATATATGTTTTGTTTTTGTGTTGAACATTTAAAAGTTATTTATAGTGCCTATGACAGTTAACATCAGTGTGCAAGCTAACCAAAACGAGTTAGCAGTGCGCTGAATACAACAACAGCTATAAATATAGATATATTGGATGACCAACCATGGGCCCTGGGTAGCAGCCAAAATTACACATATTATAATCTGCCACTCTCTAAGAAAGATTTAGTAACCCCCCTTTCTTTATAGTGCTAATAATATGTCCTATGTGGACCACCTTAAATCCCTGTCCCTGTACTCAGTCTCCTACAGACTTCCGAGGAGTGATCTATGCCTAACCTATAAGGCATTCTCAAATCTATCCATGATGGTTCTGCTACGCATTCACAAAACAAACAGCACTAGAATTACCTGATCAAGGGAACCAAACCATGTCTGGTTTAACAGACTCCTCATTCATATTAAACAAACAGCTTCCCTAATCCTATTCAAATGCATTTTCTACCAATGAATGGGGAACTGCAAATTCACCCCTGACTTGTCACCTGGGGCCCTTATGGACAAGGTCAGTTTGTAGATGCTCTAAGGCATGGGCATATACCAAAGTCATTCTAGGCTGTGGGCATTGAAAACTGGAAAAAAACTGGGGCATGAATGGCTAAGCTTAAAAGGTCTCTAGGGCTGTTAGCCTAATAAATTCCTATGATCCTTCTACAAAATGTTTGGTAGGACACTGCTAGAATAATAGAAAGCAGTACAATTATATGTTATATCAATAATGTAATAAAGCTAGTGTATGCTCAAAAAAATAAATTTCCTCATATGTTGACATTTGCTACCATCATGTCCAAGGTTTGAGTGTTAAGAGAGTGATCATAATGTGAATTCGCTGAGATAGGTGGTGCAGCTAAAATAACCGATACAACTCTGCAACAAAACATTGTATTCTCACAACAGTCACACTGCTAGACTTGACCTCAATGGCAGAGATTTGAGACAGAATACAGAGTACTCATTGCCGTGTAAGGAAAAGCAGTCTGGTATTCTTTAATTTAGTTGATTAATTTAACTGGTGAGTAAATTGATCTTCAGACCCTTTTCAACCATGACCTGGACAAGGGCAGAGGTAAATGGAATATATACAGACAGTTCAGTCATGTTTCTTGTCTTGTTCTCATCCTTTTCAGCTTTCTCACTTTACCTCCACTGGTTTGTCCCTTCAACTCTGGTGATGTGTGATTATGAGGTTAATCATGTACTGGAATGCACATTCATGCCATTATCAGGTGTTAAGCCCATTCACTCATGCAGTACAAAAACACCCTGCCTGATTGATAGGAATGACAGCAGCTCAACCACTGTGGACTCTTCGTGGCACAACTTCTGCTAAAACCTTATGTGTTAAGCCCGTTCCCTCATACAGTACAAAAGCACCCTGCCTGATTGCTAGGAATCCCAGCAGCTCAACCACTGTGGACTCTTCGCAGCACAGCTTCTGCTAAACCCTTATGTATGTTTGACATATTGCAGTCTGACAACTTTTATTTTTATGTTCCCCATAGTTATCTACAACACATCACCAAGTCTAGCTACTCTTTCTCATCTCTTTCCCTTCACTTTATGTCCCCTTACTTTGCTGCATTTTGACTTGTTTTCCCTTTATATCATATGCAGTAAAGTAGTGGTAGTTATTTCTTCTAATAGTTACTGATTGCAGCCCCTGCCGTCCTACTTCTGCCTCTGTAGGTAGTCTGGCCTTAGCCTTTATCTACTTGTCTGCTACTAGTGTAATTTATCTAATATTTGTTTTATTTATTGGTGCTGTACTTAAATAACCACTTGCATCAAACTTTACTGTCTAAAGAACTCCCCACAAATACTGCAATGCTCCTCAAAGGTTGTTTTTGCTACTGAAACTTAATAGTAAAACATAAAAACTACACAGCATACTGATTGTTTCTATGACCTCACGAACAGCTACAACTAGGGTCTAGCCTGCTCCATTGGCCCTCACTCTGCTGCCATACCCTACCCCAAATTCCAACCCACACCCTCAATTACATTTATACTAACTGTAACTCCACCCCATCAACCACACCAACCAATTACAAACTTTTCCTTAGTAATCATATTCTCCGCCACCTATGTAACCAATCAGTTTCAGTCTTTACAACTATTTTATCTCTTCCAACTCATTACATCACTTCCTAAGTTCAAGCCTACCAATACTCCTCCCTCAGCTTGATCTCTCTCTCTCTCTCTCTCTCGCTCACTAATTACTCTTAAAATGGCATACCCCTACTAGCCATAATCAGCCTTGTCTGCCTCTCACTAACTCTCCTTCTTCTAATTCATAGCTCTACAATCAATGCCCAAAACATCTATACTCTCAATAAATTCATTGCATCTAACACAAGCTATGAAATGCATGCAAATAGCTGCTCTGACGTATCAGCCAGCCTATTAAAGTCAAATATCCCCCAACTTACAAAATGTTAAATCCTACAACTTTCTGCCACCTTTAAACCAAACTTTCTCATAAAACTAAAACCAAAAGAAACGCCTACATTTATATTCCATTACCTTTCCCATATCTCTGATTTATCTAAATGTGGGGACATTCACCCAAATTCAGGACCCACCTCAAATCCCATTATTTATAGCAGACCATCTCCCAGTTCACTATTTCTGGTTAAACTGAACATACACAGTGTAAGTAATAAAATAACAGACCTCCACGTGTGGTTATCACAGTATGCCCGATACACTTCCAGTCAGAGAGACATGGCTGCAAACCAAATATTCAGGACACTGAACTGCTTCCGCCATGCTTTAACATAATAGAACTCATAAAAAAGCAGGAAGGGTTGCTGTACTCTACTCATCTACATATACAATTATACCCTACTCTAAGCCCAATCACTAAATTCAATACGTTTGAAATCTTCATAGCCTTCTTAAGACTCAATAAAACTAAATAAGTCTGTATCACAGTACTGTAGATTCCCCCTGGTCACAACTATCCTATATTACACAATATTCTATCTTGGATGTCTCAAAATATATCCAATGAAACTATCATCATGAGTGATGTAAATATCAATTGGCAACACTTAATCTTTGACTTCCCACCAAATAGTCTAAATCTTTCTGGTTTCACACAACTTATTACAACCCCTACTACAATTCATAAGAATGACAACAAAAGTTGTAGTCTAGACTGGATCATACTTACACAGCCTACTAAATATTCTAATTCCTGCACTCTCCCAGACACCTTAAGCGACCATCTGCCCGCATATACCTGCAGAACTACCACCCAATCACCTAAAACCTATAACTACAAAAGCTCCTGCAATCTAACCAACTTTAGTCAACAGCTCTTTGTTAACATACTAAAATTCCTAAATTGGTCCATGCTAAAACACTGCCTCTAGTCAATGCAGTCAACTACTTCAACAAACTGTTCCTAGATACCTTTAAACCCTTAACAGCCTAGTTCCTCTTCAAACAAAAAGAACTAAAGTCAGCCATGCACCCTGGCTTACAAAGTCCACAAAAAAGTTACTAGTAAACAGGGACAGGTCTTGGAAGGAATGGCAAAAAAAAAAACGAAATGAACTAGCCTTACAAAATTATAGACAATTATGTAATCAAACAAAGAAATGTATAGCTATCGACCAGAAACAATATTTACACAGCTATTATCTGACCACAAAAACAATCTCAAAAAATTTTGTTCCACCATCAGATCATTACTAACCCCAGGGTCCTAACAAAATCCCGCTCTAGTCACAGATAAATCACCACATCAAATAGCAGAAATGCTTAATACTCACTTTATAGAAAGTATAGCCAGCTTAGTTAATGATCCCAACAAGCCCCTCAGTACAAACTACATGGCTTTCACTTCACTTTCATCCCAAATCACCTCATCTATACCCCTGCAACCATCATCCCTTTAATTGTAACCTGGACCCTCAAGCTATATGCAGCACCTATTACAAAAAATAAAACCCTGCTCTCTCTCTCTCTCTCTGAATACTTAAAAATGGCAGCTGAAGCTATTGCCTACCCAGTTAGTATCCTCATCAACAGATCCATCAAAGAATCATATGTCCCCTCCCTCTGGAAAAAATCAGTTGCAACTCCTCTAGATAAAGAAGGAAAATCTACCACCCCAGCTCCATTTTGTCTCCTCTCTCAAAACAATTTTTGAAAAAAATGTGCATATATACAACTCCTAGACCACCTTACTCATAACAAACTACTTACATCTTCACAACATGGCTTCAGACCAGCACATAGTACAACAGCTGCTCTAATCTTCTTTACAGATACAATTAACAAAGCTAGAGACTCTGGACAACTAACCTCAGCAATATTTCTTGATCTTTCAAAAGCATTTGACACTGTATTGTACCCCAAACATTTACAGGAACTTTCTTCCCTAGGCTTCTCCCAAGCCTCTCAACAGTGGTTTCTGAGCTACCTGTCTCAAAGACAACAATGCGTAAAATGGCAAGGCTCTCTCTCACCATACCAAACCAATAAAACAGGAGTTTCACAAGGCTCCATCCTTTGGCCTCTTCTCTTCAACATATTCATAAATAACCTCCATACTGCTTCATGTCAAAGCTCCCTCATCCAATATGCTGTTGACACAACTCTCATTTCCTCTTCCAATAACATTGTACACCTTAGACAACTAACCCACCCTACCTTCTCATCCATTAAATCCTGGCTTAATAATGCAGAATTATTACTCAATCCTAACAAAACCAAATTCCTTCTTTTTATGCCAAAGGCACTCTCAATTGACTTCAAAATATATTCTGTTAATAAAAAGGAAATTGAAGTAGTTCCACATACCAACCTACTAGGGGTAACGATAGACAATAAACTTACCTTTGACCTCCATATCCGTAATGCTATCAAAGAAACACACCCCAAACTAGGAATACTTTATCAACACAAAAACTTCATGGCTTCAGCCACTGAAATAACATTAGCCTCAATGTACCTGCTACCTACCTTACTATTCAGTGCTCCCATATTAACCAACCTTCAAATTACGCTAAGACATAAACTTGAATCCTGTTACAATAAAATCACTAAATTTGCAACTGGCTACCATTCTATGAACATTATTTTACTGCCCTTAGCTCCCTTAATTGGCTGGAACTTTCCCCAATATCTAAACTACGTCCAGCTAGCAATGGACAATAAAGTTATCTATAAATCTGAAAGCTGTCCTGCCTTAAATTCTATACTTCAAGTCTATATATACCTAACCGGGCTCACTGTTCCGAAGACAAGCAACTTTTAGCATTATACAAATCAAACAAGTGCCAGTCAATGTTTATACTCTTACTCAGTTACCAAATTATGGAACACATTACCCACAGATGTTAGAACTGCCTTAACCCATAAGAATTTGAAATCTAAAGTAAAAGAGCTTCTACTCAAGTCAAGTAACTGTCCCTGTTCAAAACCAGGCTGAATTGTTCGTCACTTTTTACTCCACTCAACTACCTCACTGTTTTCATTTCTTCCTTCCCTTTACCTCCTCTCATCTACCTGTCTTTTCCTTCCGTCTAGCCCTTTCATTATCCCCCTTCCAGCCTCTTTTCACCCACTTTTTCTCTACTGCAATCACCTCTTCTACTAACTGTCACATTTATCAGCACTGCAGTCACCTCTTCTATTAACTCTCACTGACCTCCCTCTATCGGGAATCCGCTGTTGTTTTTTCTACCTACCTTCTTCTTACTGAATCTCGAACTCTTTCACTGCTCCCTTCATTGTTTTTCTTCATAACTCTTTTCTCCACTACCATATTTCTCCTGCAACTACTACTTATTAATGAAGTACTCTGTACTACAATCAGCCAGTCAGACTAGCTACACCATCTCTCCTTCTCTTTAGTATACCTTTCTATGTAACTCTTTAAGGAAGAAACTTACGCCTCTTAAGATAAATAGCTTATCTGCCATACTTTGTTACTTCCATGAAATTGTGAATATTTGAGATATGACAACTAATTATGCAAAGTGCTACCATGACAATAATGGTTCTTAATCTTTCTTGTACTTGTATGTATGTATGTGTATATATATATATATATATATATATATATATATATATATATATATATATATATTATATATATATATTTTTTTCTTTTCATTTTCTTGGTATGTGGTTTTATATTCTGTTGTTTATTATGTAAAATTACTTCTCTGCTTCTCTTTGTACTGATTGTTTGCATAATGTTGTTTATTATGTAAAAATTATTTTATGTTATCTTTGTATTGGAGCTTTTCTCCCTGGGCGTCCTCCGAAAATAGGTTTCTTACCCAGTCAGACTTTACCGGTAACCAAATGTCAAATAAATAAATAAATAAATAAATAAAATAAATAAATTTAGTGTAGCTAATAACTTGTTTCTGGAGGTTGGGGAGACCAGAGGACCTAGAGAAATCTGAGGCAGAGCAAGTAAGAACATACAAACTCCACCCAGAGAATAATAGAAGTGAGGATTGAACTCTAGATCCTGGAGCTGTGAGCTTAACCACAATGCCACTTTACTTCCTAAATAGTACTGTTTCCCTCAGCAGTATTACCAGCCGAGTAACTGGACATAGCAGTAAATAATGATTTATGTGAGTTATTTACCGCTTATGTCGGAAAATCTTTAAGCATGCCCAGCTATACACAGATACGGGAACAAGGGAAGAAAGGATCCACAGCCTTATGAATTATAAGCAGAAGATGTATTAAATTATGTTTATCCTGGATTCCTTCATAGAACTCTTTTACTGGGATGTAAATCATGCAGTAGTACTTTAGCTACCCCCTCACCTAGATAAGGGTAACTGCAGAATCATTGTGGTATTCATCTTAAGTTTCAGAGCCAGCACAGTCATGCAGTAGGAAATTCTGAAGTGCTATGTCATAAGGTATATATTTAACAAAGGAAAGGTAAAAAAATTACTACATCGAGCGTAGTATCCTTTGTATATACTAAAGATATGAACCTCCTCTCAGCAGCTTATAAAACATTTTTTCTTTGCTAATGTTTTAAAATCAGATCCCCCTGCAGCCTTCCTTCCTTCCCTCTTTCAGGGCACAGCTGTTATTGCTCTCTCTTTACCTTGGCTGTTTGACTTAATTTCTTAAATGGTGTCATAGCTTATCCTACGAAAGCTCAAAGAGGCTGCTGCTAGCACTTGAATGACCTTTACACATGGCCTGACAGATGCACATCCCTCCCTGCTCCTAAGATCCCTGAATCGGCTTTCAGAGCCGTACACCTGCTGGGAATGATCTGCACAGTCAGCTGGTACAGTACGATGTCTCCATGCACTTACAGAAAACAGGAATCATTACCAGTGCTGGACAGTATTTAAAGATAACACAATTTAACAGCTAGCACAGCCATTTATACAAGGGGAAGGTTACATCAGTGGGCCAAAAAGGGTACGCTGAAAATGCCAGAATCTATTTTTGTCTTTGGACTATGACCTATGTGACTCCTCACTGCTAATGGAGCCATAGTTGAATTTCTGGGTGATGATTTTACACACACACACACACACACACACACACACACACACACACACACACACACACACACACACACAAAAAAAACTGTCTGCCAATTTACTGAACAGCGCTATAATGAAATCTTAATACTGAATGAGAAATGGTGCAATATCATTTCAAAATGTTGAAACATGAACATGCTGAAATCTTTTTAAAAGCATAATGCAAACAGTGTTAATACGGTTCCTGCAGAGGGGCAAGTCCAGCTCTCTATTTATGCTGCTGTAGATACATTGATTTTAACAGTTTCATATTTCAACATTTTTTCCGTCATCTCTATGTTCAGTAAATTGTTGAGACACCCTGCGCACACGAGTGCATACACACACATACTGTACATAAACACACAGATATGAAATATGTATGTGTGTGTAGGAATGTGGGAGTATATATATTTACATGAATGCATGTTTATATAGTGACATACCAATAAGCTTAGAGAATGTAGTTACTATTTTACAGAGATTAAGAAGCCATATTAGTTGTCAAACTGAGCTCTGCCATAGAATATGAACTACTCACAAAATGGACATGTACATTAAGGAGGATGTAGCTAGTGGGGGAACACACTTTTTTGTTTTCATTCTAGCTCCATGTTTAGCATAAGCTAAACTGATGCATGCCACTTAATGCCCGAAATACTGTAGCAATGTTTTTTTTTTCTGGCTGTGCTGCTCTGAGGTATGAATAAGTAACATTTTTAATATTGAGCTGCATAATAAGGGTAGCAGAATCAGCAAGGCATGTTTTGAAATTAATCTGTAGTTAAATTTATGAGTGAGAGTATGACAAGGGAAACTAAAAACATTGCCCACACTGCATACCACACATAGTCTAGAATTTGTTTCAGATGTAACCATACCTTTTAGAACAAGAAATCTGGACAAGCCAAAAATAAAGGGGATGGAGAACAAAGGCTCAAAATCAGGGACACATTTTAAATATTTCTCTATTAAACTTTGAAAGTTGATAGAAAAATAAACTTTGAATTAGGATGTATTTTCTACGATATGAAGTCTAAAACTCTGTCAATTATTTCTTAAGGACAGCAACCCTCAATGATTTGTCAGAAAAAAAGTGTTTTGGTGGACACTTCAAAAATATGACTCAAAAATCTGGACATTCTGTGAAAATTTGTATTTATTTATCTTTTGTTGACCAGCTACCAGCTTTGTCTCACTAGGCTAGTAAGTAACCTATTTTCACAGGAGATCTGAGGTGTTATTCATTCTGTTAAGGGAAATTTGGCCAGGGCATTGGGGAATTTCACCTAGTTTTTTTTTGATAGGTGCTGTGGGATTTTTTATATCCACCTGAGTTACCAGCAACTCAAGCAGATGGGTCCACAGTTAAATGTCTCATCCAAAGGACAGTACAGTCAGGAGTGCATCGCTATTCTTATACTGCACTGTGGTGGCAGTATTGATTGACCTGGTGTGGGAGTCGAACCCACAGCTTTCTGTACCAAATGCAAATGTGCTACCTATTGCACTACTGACACTGCCTGTTAATGGAGCTAGCTAAAAGGACTGCATGTAGCACACTCATGAATTGCCTCACAGTACTGATAATACCCAGACCGTGAACTGCCATATGACATATACTGCATACTAAGATAGTTCAGTATACTCTAATGTTCTGTAGTATGCGGATCAGCAGGACTGATGGATGCAGCCTTTACAAAAAATACATCACACAGGGTGAAATGCACAAAGGTGTCTGGCATTCACCTTACAGGCACACAGAATTGCAGTCTCTGATCCCTAAAATGGATTAGAGATTTGCACCATCTGCAGTTTCTCAGAGAGGGAGGCTATACCACATCAGTTATGAATGCCACTGAAGTATTCTCAGCCAAACCTCCTAACACTACAGTTTATCAAGTACTCATCTTATATACGATTATCTGGTTGGATAATACAGCACAAAAATTAAGTAGAGATTTTATATATAATACAGGATTGTATTTTATCAGCCAATACATATCGAGCTGCACTGTGATTCATAAAATACAGGACACAACATTATTTCATTATGTATTGTTGTGTCCTATAAATCACTAACATATCAGTGATTGACTTCACTTTCTTATCATGTTTCACTGATGGACTGGTCTGTACTGTCTGTGTTTCAGCCCGGCAGTGGTCTATATTGCTTTGATGTATAAGATGTGTGGTAAGAAAACCAGCAGTGAGTTTGACGGTTCAGACTGGAAAGCATTAGTCATGTGTAGGTCCTGCAGGCATGTAAATCATGGTTGCAAAAGTATTTTAGTATAGTCCAGCCATTTTATATCTGTGTGTGTGTGTGTGTGTGTGTGTGTGTGTGTGTGTGTGTGTGTGTGTGTGTGTGTGTGTGTGTGTGTGTGTGTGTGTGTGTGTGTGTGTGGTGGAAATAGGGGATAGTGGGACATTCATGTACTGTTGGTGGAGTAAAAGTACTGACCCTGTGGCAGTTCTGTTCTGGCAGCAGCAGTGACACTAAGATGTACTGTTGGTGCAGTAGTGGTACTAACCCTGTGGCATTTCTGTTCTGGCAGTAGAGGTGACTCTGGGATGTACGGATGGTGCAGTGGTGGTACTGACCCTGTGGCAGTTCTGTTCTGGCAGCAGAGGTGATTCTGGGATGTACTGTTGGTGCAGTAGTGGTAGTGAACTTGTGGCAGTTCTGTTCTGGCAGCAGAGGTGACTCTGGGATGTATTGTTGGTGCAATAGCAGTACTAACCCTGTGGCAGTTCTGTTCTGGCAGCAGAGGTGACTCTGGGATGTACTGTTGGTGAAGTGGCAGTATGGACCCTGTGGCATTGCTGTTCTGGTACAATGTTGACTCTAGAGTGATTAGTGGGACACTGCCCCTACACTATTAAGCAGTTCCTCTTAACATCATTGTTATTCTGTGAGTTGTTTTGTGAATTAAGTATAGACACAAATATATAGGGGGCATAACTTCCAATTCACTCATAGTGGTAGTTTCATAACTCCACTGCTCTATATCACATCTGCAGACCTCCTACTTTGATGTTTGTGAATCATTGCATGTGTTTTCTAGACTGCTTCCCAGTGCACTAATCCTATGTATGAGTACTGTTTTAATAATTCACAATAAAAGTCCTTGTCTTCTTCTGCAATTGTGTTCTCTGCATGCTGTCATCATATGTCTATTTATAAATCTGGTTTGTGGATATAGTTTTATTCCCTAATGGCGTCCTTAGTTGATAATTTTAATTGTGAGTACAGTGCCACAGTGGATAGCCTTGTCACTTCACAGCAAGATGTTCCCCAGTTCAATTCTCAGTAGGGGTTGCTTCTGTGGAGAGTCTGCATGTCCTCCATGTGTGTGCAGGGGGTTTTTGTGGGTGATCTTGTTTCCTCCCAATTTCTACAGACATGTGGTAGGTGCAATTGACACTTTAAATTGGCCACAGATGTGAAAGCACGTCCAAGTGTGTGCTGTGGAAGAGCTACTGCAATAAGGCTAGCCACCTGGTGGTGTAAACCTTGGTTCTAGATGATTGTCACCGGTGAAGTGACAACCTGATGCTATGTGCAAAAAAGGGATTGTGGATAGATGGTGTGTCTATGCATAGTAGCAGTTAACAGATAAACACTTGTGCACTGGGGTTGTGGATAGATGGTGTGTCTATGCATAGTAGCAGTTAACAGATAAGCATTTGTGCACTTCTTTTCCATATCTTCTGCATCCAATTCTTTCATAAATGAAGGTTTTACATGAAATACAAATACACAAAGGACTATCTTCTTGCCCCGTCAGGTTGAAGTGAAATAATAAATGTTAGTGATGTACAGCAATGCTTGCCATCTGTGGCATGCTGTCAGCACAGCCAGCCTTAGGCATAGGCCTATAGGTGGCTGCCTATGGCACTGCTCTAGAAGGGGTGCTTTGCCTATATTTATTTGTTTATTTTTTTGTAGTAAAGAAAGGTTTTCTCTAAAATATGTTGAATGGATATGGAAAAACTGAAGAATAAGACAAACTGTGAGAAAAAGGGAACAAAAGTAATCTGGATGGTGTAGGTAGACCAGGTGGTGGTGGGGGGAGCACTTTTGCCTAGGGCACCAGTTGACCAAAGGCCAGCCCTGGCTGTCAGTCTCTTTAACAATTTTTATTCTATTAGCCGGAAAGAGCATCTCACTGAAAGAATATGGTAGGAAGATGGACCATTAGTGTTAAGATAGCTGGGATGGAGAACAGCTTTTAAACTATACAGTTTATTTAATATCATTTGAATACTAGTAAGCAGGATATGAATTAAACTAACTAACCCCTCTTTTCTTCACAAGTGAAATAAGAGAGGATATTTATTTAACATTTGTTTACCAGAAAAGTCCGACTGGAACAGAGCATATTTTCAACAAGGTCCAGGGAGAAACACTACAGACACATGTTGGGAATGTGGGAATAAACTGGAGCACCCAGAGAAAACCCACAAGAATGGACGAAGGACATGAAGAACTGACACAGAAGGCACCCCAGCCAAGAACTGAGCCAGAGAACCTCTTGTTGTGAGGCAAGTAACAACACTAACCACTGCGTCACCTTAATAATGTCCATGTGATGTTGTCCTATCTTGCCTTCATTCTGTACTGGTTGGGTTTGGAAATGATCCTTGGTTCTGACTCAGCCTTTTACAAAAGTTCGAGATCTTCAACTAGCTTGTGGCTTACACCCTATCCCATGATGCCCTAGGGAACTTCCCTAATCTCGTTTGCCGCTAAACAAGAGCAGGTGCTTCACACTGGCTCTGGCTTAGTGGCTTCTTTTTCAATTGTGTTTTCCTGTTAAATTTAGTAGTTCTTTCCTCTTTGGGATTACTTAGTAGTAGTTTAGCTTAGTTAAATTGGTTAACCTTTGTTTAACGGTTTTGGCTGTGTTCATTTTCTTACTGTTTGAGTGTTGGCCGTTGTTACTCTCAAGGCCTATATTTCTACCCTATCCTGGCTTTCCTAAGCATGCATTTAAAATAAATTTCTCAGGCTCATTTTTTTGAGCTGTTTAAACTAATATGTTGCTCTACTAAGTTAATTTAGATATTGACTAAGAGGGCTACTTACAGCCCGGTTTAGATAGAGTGCCTTTTTTCCTTAGTGTGTACGTATTCGATAATTCTGTTTAAGCTCTCCCCTTTTTGTGAAGAGCTATTTTATTTAGTTCTTTTTTCTTGATTAAGCTAGCTCGTTTAAGTTAGAGGGCTGCTTAGCCTGTTTAAATTAGACGTTTTTTTCCCTTACCATATGTGTTAGTTCTTGTTAAGTACACTAGCTGACTGTTTTATTTGGTGGCTTATCCTATTACCTAAGCTAGCTCATTTAAGATAGAGGGCTGCTCAACCCATTTAAATTAGAGGGCTTTTCCCTGTGTGTGCTTTACATACTTTTCTGTTAGGAAGCTTGTTTAAAAAAAAAAAAAAAAAAAAAAAAAGAACTGTTAGTTTTTGGTGTTTCCTCCATCCAGTAAGCTAGCTCGTTTTACTTAGAGGGCTACTTAGGCCATTTAAATTAAGAGGGCTTTTCCCTTAGTGTGTTGTTTTATATCATCATCATCATCCCCTTTTTCCCACTTACATGGGGTCGGGGTATCGTATTAACTGTCGCCAACTCTCTCGATTCAGTGCCACTCTCCTGCCTTCTTCAACACTCATGCCTGACTGTCGCAGATCTTCTTTCACACAATCCATCCACCTCTTTGCTGGACGCCCTCGCTTCCTCTTACCTTCTTCCTGTCTGTCCCAAATCTCCCTCACCAGATTGTCTTCTGCTTTTCTACACATGTGCCCATACCATTGTAATCTGTTTTCTTTGATCTTTTCTGCAATTGGAACTACTTTGGCTTCTGCTCTTATGTCCTCATTTCTTCGCCTGTCCCGCAGTGTGTATCCTACCACCTTTATCAGGCACTTCATTTCCCTCACCTCTAGCTTCTTCAACTATTCTGCCTTTACTGCCCAGGTTTCTGTACCATACAGTAGTACTGGTCACACCACTGTCTTGTACACCTTACTTTTCAGCTTCTTTGGCATTCTTCTGTCATATACTACACCTGATACTCTATGCCAGTTTGCTGCAGCCCCTCTGATTCTAGCTTTGACCTCTTCATTCAGACTACCCTTCTCCTCAACCACCCCTCCCAGATACTTGAAGCTGTTTACCTGTTCCACTATCTTCCCATCTATCTCTATTCTCAGCTTCTTCTGATTTCCCCAATCTGTTGCCATTACCACTGTCTTATCTGTGCTTAGTTTCATCCCATGTGTCTTCAGATTTGCATTCCATTCTCCTATCCTTTGTTGAAGTTCTAGATCAGAGTCTGCCTGTACTGCCACATCTTCTGCATACAGCAGCTTTGTTGCTCTGACCCCTCCAACCTGTTTGTAGTCCGTTACCAGTATGAACAGCAGTGGGCTCAGAGCTGAACCCTGGTGTACACCCACTCTCACTGGGAACCCCTCAGTGAGGCCAAACACTGTTCATACTTGAGTCACTGGGTCCTTGTACATAGCCTGTACTAATTCTACCAATGTTTCTGGGACTTCAAACCACCGCAGTACTGCCCAGATCAGCTTTCTTGGGACCTTGTCATATGCTTTCTCCAAGTCTAGGAAAGCCCAGTTTGACTCTCTCCTCTTCTCTAGTTTCTTCTCAAGTATCTGTCTCAATGCAAACATCGGGTCAATTGTGCTGCATCCTGATCTGAATCCGAACTGTTCATCTCCCATCTTACATTCTACTATTCTGCATATCTGTTTATCAATCACCCTCTCCAGGTAGTGATATTTTGTTTTTCTTACTGTTAAGATGTCAAAACACCCCAAAGATGCTAAACCCTCTGAAAAATGCCCTAAGTGTAGGCAGAAAATGTTGATGACTGATGGTCATACTGTGTGTGTACTTCCTTGCAGCAGTATATCGACAAGAATCTTGTGCGATTTGCCATTCTTTAAGCCACAGGGTTCTTCTTGAATGGAAGAATAAGGTGATTCTTAGGGGGTTATTGAAAACTTCCTTTTCAGAAGCCATAGGAAAAGGTCAGAGTCCTACAAAACAGGCCTCTTCCCCTTCTTCAAAATCGAGGAATCAAGTAAAAGATCTTCTACTTCATCAGGAGCTCTTTTGGAGCCAACTAAAAAGTTACCAAAAATTTCCTCATTAGACCCAAAATCTGTTGGGCCTGAGAAACCATCCACCTCAGCTCCTTCAGTATCGGAACCATTGATGTTTCAAGCTCAGAGCCAGTCCCCAGAACTGGAACCAGGTTCTCCGACATTGAGATCCCCCATCTTGCAAACTTCAAGATCCCCTGCTCCTTCCTGCCGATCCTCCTGGAGCCTTTCAGATGATGATGTGGATTGCATGGTGTGGAGACTTTTGAGTACACAGGTGCAAGCCAAACTTTTGTTGGAGCTAACCCAGAGGGTTTTGGAACCGACTAAGCCTACTCTGTCAACATCGATTTCTCCTCCAACACAACTCGGGACTTCAGAGCCAGAATGCATGGAGCTGATTTTAGTGGAACTGTCGGAGCCAAGACCTGTTGCAGGATCTTTAGCCCCGACTACCACTCTGACTTACTTGGTGCTCTCTGAGCTTGAGTAGTCTAGGAGCCGATGGTCTTTGGTCGGGTCCATCAGATCGGACATTTGTCGGATCTGAACTTGCCTCTCAGGGCTTCAGCATGGGTGAGCTCAGCTCCTACATCGGCCTTGGAGCCAACCTTCTTGGTGGTGGGGATGCCTTCTGATTCTTCGGAGCCGGGAGCTTCCTTGGATCATGGGTGGGGGCCTTCGAGGTGATGTGGACAGCGCTGTCCCCACGAGCAGCTCTACTCACAGGTCCAGTCATTCCTACCCCAAAGGCACCGGTGTCCGTCTAAGCACAACTGCATCCACACAGACGCAGGCACCCACGGCCTCAGGGCACCCCCCATTAGGTGAACCCCTCTCTTCCGAAACCTCTCCAGAATACCTTTCTGAACAGGTCCCTCACAAGAGATTATGTAAGAAGAAGCATTTGGACTCCCCAGAGGAGTCCGTCACATCTGACACACACCTTGATGAGTCAGAATGATCCCCACAGTCAACCTCTGAGGATGTCTCCTTTGCAGACATTCTAGAAATACTTAAGCAAAGAGATGGCTGGAAGGCCATCAACCCTTCTGAGGAGGAGTCTGTCTGCCTGAAGGCTTTTGGATCTCAAGCTTCCGCTGCTTGGGTGTCTCCACCTTTTGACTAACTCATGGACCTAGTTTGTCAAAAGGCATGGGAGACTCCAGACTCAGTGGAGCCTGTCTCTTGGAGGCCAAATACATTAATTACATCTCCCACTGATAAAACTTTCCCTTTGAAAGGTGTCCTGGTAGATGATATGGTGGTGGCGGCGGCCACCAAGAAGGAACTGTCAGAGATTCCTTTTCTGTCCATTCTCTAAACAAATTCTCTTATATGAAGGACAGATACAGAAAGCGCACCCTTTTTTCAGTGACCTTTGCTCTCAGGTCCCTGAATTATCTTACATATTTTACCAGGATGCAGAGAGATCTCCTGAAGGAGGTAGGAGATACTCTCCAGGGTTCAGTAGCTGTGGGGTATCAGATAAAGTTTCCTCCCAGCTCTCCACCTTGAATTCAGTGGTAAACTCCTCCATGAAAGAGTCATTTCCTATGCAGCTGATGGAGCGAGTAGGGCAGCAGGTTCAGGAATTTCCCTAAGGAGACATTCCAGGATGCGCTTGTGTAACTTTACAGAGCCCTTTAAGTTTTCTTTTGTTAATGCCCCCTTCAATGGCTCGTCCTTATTTGGGACTAAAGTCAAAGACACACTAACCAGGTATGAACAGGAAGGAAAAACTCTCTCTGTCTTAGGAGTCTGTTTTTCCCTACTTTCTAAGTCTTATACAAAATGTCAAAAGGGAGGAAAAATGTGGTTTCGAAAATCCCAGAGAGTTTTTCAAGACATGTGGTGATCCTTCCCCCAGGGGCAGAGGAGGAAGCAATAATGCTGGCCACGTGGCAGATGGGGTCCGCAGAACCAGGGCAACTGGGAATCCTTCGTTGGCAAGCCTTTTCAATGCTCCTGAAAGGAGGGCTGCCTGTCTGTCTCTGGAGGCTGTCACTTATCTTTGTACCCAGAAGCCTTGCTAAACATAACAAAAGACAAATGGGTACAAAGCATCATATCCAGAGGTTACTCCATACCCTTTTCTTTCCCCTGCCCCACACATAAGGAACATTCCAGACATTCCACCCAGTTACAGGAAATGCGTCTATGTTAAATAAATGAATGCTTAAAATGTTGAGTACAACATACTTGTACACTTTCAAGTGAATGTTTATTTAACCGAGAGCCCAGAATGTTGCAAAACACAATCCCAAAATGTTTTGTTTGGCCACCCTCCCCTCCCAAGTTCTACACAACACTACACCAACTAACAGCAACTTCCAATAGATCGTAAAAAAAAAAAACTTACAACAACATACCGTAAAGTTGCAAGCAGGGGGCAACCCCCCTTACTTATATATACCAACTCTGAGACTGCATTTTAGTGCAGAAAAGAGAAATTCTCCCTTTCTGCACCATACGGCACCATTAGCAGTAGCTGACATGATGTAATATGTCACATATGTTAGTGCTGGCCAACAGAAACATTTCAGAACTCTGTTTTCCGACATTCTGGGCTATCGATTAAATAAATGTTCACTTAAAAGTGTTCGAGTATGTTGTACTCAACATTTTAAGCATTCATTTATTTAACATAGACCCCAGGAAACAGGCAACACTAGTCATCCAAATAGTCCTCGCAGATCAAATAGGATCCGGAACTTACTCAAGGTTCTTTTTAGTTCCAAAGAAAACAGGGGACTGGAGACCCATCCTGGATCTCAGCAGACTAAACAAAGCAGGAAGACAGTCAAAGTTCCAGATGGTAACACTACGGTCAATTCTCCCTTTTCTGGGAAAAGACGATTGGATGTGCTCTATAGACCTCCAGGATGCATAGTACCACATAAAAATGGACAGGCGATCCAGGAGACATTTGCGTATTTGACTGGTAGCCAGTCACTACCAGTTTCAAGCTCTGCCCTTTGGTCTCACTACAGCCCCCAGAGTGTTCACCAAATGTATGGCAGTAGTTATGGCTCAGCTGAGATGTCTATGATTCTGAGTGTTTCCATACCTAGACGACTGGCTCCTAACCGCCACCACCAAGCATCTACTAATAAAAGCAAGAGACACC
Organism: Protopterus annectens; assembly: GCF_019279795.1. NCBI lineage: Eukaryota > Metazoa > Chordata > Ceratodontiformes > Protopteridae > Protopterus > Protopterus annectens. Next base: position 1,679,873,952 of record NC_056729.1, read on the forward strand.
ACAATGAAACTCTGCTCCCATTTAGGGATCACAATAAATTAGGAAAAATCTGCCTTATTGCCATCTCGACATATTGTTTTTATAGGAGCAGACCTAAACACCACAAAAATGATAGTAAAGCTTCCCCCAGAAAGAGTACAAGCCCTTCGACGTCAGGTCTTAGTCCATCTTTTCAAGAGGAAGGTTCAAGCAAGAACAGTTCTAAAAGTGCTAGGCACCATGGCAGCAGCAATAAACGTAATTCCATTAGGGTGGCTACATATGAGAATTCTTCAGCGGCTGCTATTCACTTCGTGGTCCAAGCAGGAGCTAGCCATGTCCCACCAAATCATGATAACATAATCTTGCAGGAAAGACCTTCATTGGTGGCTTCACTCCACTCATGTGACTTTAGGTTGACCCTTTGTTCTTCCACAGCCTTCAGCCACAGTTACAATGGACTCTTCCCATATGGGGGGGGGGGGCATTATCAGGGAAGGATAGTCCAAGGCACTTGGCAAAATCACGAGGCTCACTTGCATATCAATGTCCTAGAGATGAGAGTGGGGCTTTTAGCATTGCAGGCATTCCAAGATTCTCTTCGGCTAGGAACCATTGTAATACAAACAGACAATAGGTCGGTCATGTGGTAGATAAACAAACAAGGAGGAAACAGTTCTTACTCCCTTTGCCAGGAAGCCCTGAGAGTATGGCAGTGGGTGACCTCTTCCCAATGCTTTCTGACAGCAATGCACATCCCAGGGAAATCCTCCATGATAATAGACAAACTCAGCAGGGCGATTCTGATGCCTCATGGTCCCTAAAACAAGACATAGCGGAAATGATCTTCCAAAAATGGGGCTAGCCTTGCTGTGACCTTTTTGCCACATCCATTTGCTGTGGCTTAGTGGTATGTCATGCACACTGGTGAGTCCAAGGTGTGGGGTTTGAGACTGACAAGGGTATTTTACTGCTATGATGGCTTAGTGGTTAACTACTGTGACTGTAGTGTACAGGGTCTTGGGTTTGAGCCTTACAGAAGCTGTTTATTTCCTATATGATTCGATGGGTAATAGGAAATTCATCCCGGGGATCACTTCTGTGGTTCTGCTTGACAGGGGCACAGGAAAATAATTTTCTTGGGTGGCAAAAGCCAGGGTACATTTTTGGCTAGGCTTGTATAGGCCCTAGGGCCAATAGCCTAGTACCTACCTATGAACCTATGAACCTATGAACCATGAACGCCAAATGCAGCAGCTACCTTGCCCTAATCCCCCCCAGGGGAGTCACCAAGGGATGCACTTGTACACAATTTGCCCTTGGGTCTCCTCTACACCTTCCCTCCCCTTCCATTGATACCCAAAGTTCTTCAGAAAGCCAGCGTTTTGGGATGAACCTTAATACTTATCGCCCCTTAATGGCCTCACCAAATCTGGTTCCCCTTCCTGTGACCTCATCTTCAGGAGGAGCTTTGGATTCTGGACCCAGTTGCAGATCTTCTGACCCATCCATCGGGAATGCGCTGTCCTTCTATTCAAACCCTCATATTGACAGCCTGGCTGCTCCTATTCCAAGCATAGCCAGGCTACCATACATTTCACCTTCAGTGCAGCATATCCTGATTTCTTTTCATAAAGCTTTGATGAGAAAATTGTATATCAGCAAATGGAGGAGATTTTCCTCCTGGGCCTTGGAAAAACATATTGACCCTTTCTCTGCACTTATATTGTCCATACTGGAGTTCTTAGCAAAACTATTTCATGACGGGGAAGCTGCAGCTACTATTTGAGTTCGGGTCTATATCATATGAGCGAATCTCACAAATTGCGAATGCTCATAATATCGACCGTACCAGACCTCGAACTTCCTATTGTGAGGGGCTGTGCCCCCCACACCCCCCGCTAAATATATATTCAAACTGTGAGATCGCACTACAGTGAGGAAAGGGCAAATATCCCATTCTTCACTTTACCGTGATCTCAGAAAAAGCACTTCGAGGTCCAGTACGTTCAATATTAATGAGCGTTCGCAATTTGTGAGATTCGCTCATATGGTACAGACCCATTCAGGTTCAATTAGCAGTGATCTCTAATTTCCATATAGGCAAAGCAGACCCAAACAGGATGTCCCACAGACTTTGCAAAGCCTTCTTGAGGGGTACCATTCTATTAAGAACACCCATTAGACCACGTCTAGCACCATGGAACCTGAATTTTGTGTTATCCCGTATGATCCCCCCCCTTTGAGCCTGCATCATCCTGTGACATGAAGTTCTTAACCTGGAAGACAATTTTCTTAATAGCCATCACTTCAGCTAGGAGAGTTTCGGAGTTACAAGCATTGTCTGTCAAACCCCCCTATATGCTGTTCCACAAAGACAGAGTGTCACTTCGAACAAATCCATCCTTTCTACCAAATGTATGTACAGAATCAAACTTAAACCAATCCATAGACTTATCGGTTTCACTGGCGATTTCATTTACCGTTACTGCCTGCGTATTGTTATTAAGCCAGTTTTAACCCTGCGATCAGTTTTGATAATATTTTGTATTTACCAGTTTATGTGACACTTTGTCAAGACCTTTGCTAAACACAAGGCAGAGCAGTTCCACAAACCATCCAGTGTCCCTACCCTTTTCTTTGCTTTCCTGCAGCTGACCATCAGTGAAGCCAGGGACTCTTCTCGATCTCTGAGTCTACCTACCTCTCCTAGCCTCCTTTGAGCTTGCTCTGATTAGGATTGGGGCTTTCAAGGAGATCATCACTTCCTGGGTATGCGTCATGCTCTTTACTGGGAGTGTTTTTGCTTTATGCCCTAACCTTCTTTTCCATGCTCACTCATGTAAGACCATGTATGTGTGACACATGTAATGGGTGGACCACCCCAATCTGGTTATTGCTTTCACAAAGAGCTGACATCAGCAAGCTTCCCTACCTCATCTTCAGGATGCAGTTGGCGGTTGGCTCCCCAGTTCCCACCAGGGAGACTGTTTTGCCATGCACCCATCCAGGATGTTCACATCCATCTTCCCTTGCCAGCATCTCATCCACCTGAGTGACAAATCAAAACTGTGTCACCTGTATTGTAGTTAGGTAGTTATTCCTGCATGGTATGCTGCTGGCTAGTGTCCCTAATTCTAGTGTCCCAAATGAGGAATTGTATTGTTTGTTGTTAATGACCTTTCCATAAATTCTGCTGCTTTGGCTTCCAAGATCGCACAAAGAAATTCATGTGACCTGACCAGTTGGTATCCCAGTCATGGTTCCCAGTATACCTGTCAGCTCTCATTGCTCAATTCCTTATATAATAATGCATTTTCCAAAGTTTATTGCTGCTTCTATTATTTGGCTCTTGCTGATAGAACCCCACTAACTAGAGAGTAAGTTCTGAATTTCCTGAAAGTACTTCTTTTAATTTTTCAGGATTTATTTTTTGAATTTGTGAACTTATTTTTTAACAACTGTTTTCATTCATAATAGCATTGGAGCACAATTATTTTGATGCATTTATCTGTCTCATGTTATAGGGATTAAATTTATGTATTTATTTTTATCTGTTAACTGGGTAGGTAGACCCCTTTCAGCTATGACCTGGGCAGGAACAATACAATAAAAATAGAACCAGGCAAGTAAAATTAATATAATGCATACATCCTTTGTTGACTGGGTTAGTCCCACTACACTTGTGGTCTCTTTTCAGGGGAGACCCAAGGTGGTATTTATATTACTAGGCGAAATTTGGCCAGAGAATCAGGGAACGTTCCCCTCTTTTTTAATAGGTGTTGTGGGATCTTTTACATCCACTTGAGCTATCCCCAACTCAAGCAGATGGGGCCTCAGTTTAACATCACACCTGAAGGATGACACATGCAGGAGTACAGCATCCCCCTTATGCTGTAAATGGTAAATAAATCAGTAATTGATCTACCTGCTGAAGGAATAGAACCAAATGCCTTTGTCACCAAAGACAAGTGTGCTATCTGTTTCACCACTGACAATGATTGCATGGTCTGTTATTCTGTACTTTCTTTGTTAATTGAAATACTTGGTAATGAAGCATTTTAACCAGTTATTTTAAGATCCATGTTTCTTCTTATCGATCTTCATCCCACAGTTGGAGCCCTTGGCCTCAGTAAAGGCAAAATCCTGAGCTTTGCACCATTCATTTAACCATTTGTTGAACTCCATATTCCAGGACCCTGCATTCTCTGTCATGGACAAACAGTATATCTAGTAGTGTTACTCTGTCTGCTACTTCTGTACCATAGTCCACATTCCCTGAAGTGTGTCTTGCTCTGACACCTTCCACAGTCTGGGATATTTGTTCCTTTATGCAAAGTAACATCCAGCATTCTAGTCTGTGTGACTACTTCCACGCTCCAGAGAATTAATTTCAAGCCATGGCAACGGGTTGGCACTTCCTTCACTGTTCAGTTTTCTCCTAGATCACCGCAGACATATGAGCCCCTGAAAAGAAGCTTCTTCCTTCTTCACTGGTATTCCTTGCCACTATCTTGGCATCCTTTATGATGGATAGTAGCATTTTTTGGTGACCACTGCTAGTGCGTTACTATAAATACCAGTCTGTGACAGCAAATTAAACAAATGGTGGTGTGGTACTGCAGGAAGACCGCCTGTGTCTACAGCCTTCTCTGTCTGATCAGAGAAGAGCCTGTAGATGTGCAACATAACTAGTTTCTCTTCAGTTGCTCCTGAAAAATGCCGTACCACAGGCACTGTTATAAATGTAAATGATGTTTGCATGAGTGCTTTTGGCCCTCTTTTTAGTTTCAGATCTTTATTTGAGTTTATTTATTCATTTACGATTTTTAACCAGGTTGGTACCCATTTTAAGTACACAAATAATCAAAAAATTACTTTACAATGTACATTCCAAAAATCAAATTTCTAAGTAAAAAAATGAGGCAATAATACAATATTTTAAGTAAATACTGTAATTATTGTTTCAAGAAGTCAAAAACGGCCATGTTTGGGGATGGTGAGGAGATCAAGAAAGCTAAGGTAGTATCACACTGTCACCTGGGAGTACTCTGCAGCTTATTACCCAACCATATGTGCTGTCATCCCACAGGGGCAGGCATGCAATGGGCTCTGTTGCATATCGTCCGCACCTCCATATCCCTGTCATCCATGAGCCCTACCCCAATAGTCAACATCACATTGTAAGTGCCTAGTCTCTACCAAAAATCTAAGATGGTGCATCCAAGATGGCCCCCTCCCTCCTGGATGACCTTTTCCATCTTTCCTCCCTGTGCTGCAAAGTTCCTGAGTCACTAATCAAACCTGGATTGTCTCGGTCATACTCAGGATTTTATCCCTCTATTGATACTCTGCTTTATCAATGATAATAGCTGATTTTCCATGACAAAGCCAAAATAAGCCATTTTAAAACATTTGCTAGAGCATATTCAGTTATTATGAGGTACCAGAGGAAATACAGTCCCCACTGATAATCCAAATATTTCATTTACTACTATGCAAGTGTTGAGAGGACAGTGGTAATCCACTCACTGATGTAGCATAGAATGTCCTAGGAAATAATTTGCAGACAAAATTCATTACCAGAGAATGCCCTGTGAAATAATTTGTCAACAACATTCATTAATACTTAGCATAACTTAAAAATCTAAAGTAGTCACAGAATTTAATTTGAGGCAACATAAAGTTTTGGAAAGCAACATTGGTCAGATTCACCCCATAACTAACAGTCAGCAGCTTTTTATCCATTAGTAAGCAAAAGTTAATTAGTAAACCATAAAATTAACATTCAGTGCCTTTTAAATGATGTTTTGATTCAGCAAATAAAGTAAGTCTGTGTGCAAGAGAGACTTTTAGAGCTGGCCAGATAAACCAATGGAAGAAACCCAACCTTTGAACACTGACTATCATGAAACATTCACTGATTTGCAATACAAAACACACAGACACACAGAAATGTCCAGTTAGAATCAGATTTGCTTGTTTGTTTAGTTACATATTAAAAATAGCTAATTGGACTTAGCACAATGACATAATATTCCAGTCTACCTTCACAAACAAGCACTTTGCTTGTGATATTATTTCATCAAGGTCCACGGACTATTTAGTTTTTAATTACCTGAAGTGTGTGTCCTGCATATATATATATATATATATATATATATATATATATATATATATATATTGTAAAACACATATATAGAACAATACTGATACACACACACACACACACACACACACACACACACACACACACACACACACACACACACACACACACACACACACACACCATATATAGCTTTTTTTTTTTTTTAAAGTTCTTAACAGGGAAAGCCAAATACTGCGGATAGTACTTACCAGGGAAAACTGGAATTTTTGAATGCAGCTTCCTGTTAATGAAGTCAGACTATAATAAAGCAGAAAAAACAAGGAATTATTTAGTCTACAAAAAGGCACAGCAGAAGCTATTTTTGGGGGTTAGGCATGGGCAAGATATTTGGAACTGTATACTATCTTCTAGAATGTAGTTCCCTTCCCAAGTGCAGCCAGCCCACCCCCAGGCCATTTAATACCAAGGGTAATCCTCCAACAAGTACCTTAAGTACCACTAAAAAAGTTTTCCTGAGCTGAGCCCCCTCCTCCCAAATATAAATCCTCTCGATAAAGAATTACTCTTTCATTTTCTGAAACACCTTTTGGAAACTGTAGTAAAGAGCTATTCTAACACTTTTCTACAGTGCACACACACACACACACACACACACACACACACACACACACACACACACACACACACACACACACACACACACACACACACACACACACACACGGCTCCTGATACTACTGATACACTACATTTTATTTGCTCCCGGCTGCCCAACAAAAGCAATTGCCCCACTCACAGGTCAGCACATTTTCTAAAGTAGTAAAACACACCATGTACCAAAACTCGGAAAACAAAAAACAGGAACCACCAGTAACTGTAATTATTATTGGAAAAAATTAAGCACTTTCGTCCAAAGGTATTTAGGATGTCTTCAGAATAAAAATAACATGCAAACACCCTTTTTATATATATACAAAACCCCACCCCTGCCTCGAACATGTGAACAATTAACTTCAATATGCCCCCTCCCAATGGGTTAAAAATACTTTGTTAAAAAGATTTTTAAAAAAGTTAGGTAAAACCAAGACCATAAGTAATGATATACCAGCCGAAGCAAACTTTGTCACAGAACATTACCCTAACAATGTGTACATCTACCCTAAGTATCATTGAAATAATCATTTCTCTCTTTGTTTTTTGTTGTTACATAAACATGGACTTCAATTTTAAGTCATTACTAATAGAAATATTGTCATTAAAGCCAGGGAACACTGTGGCCTGACATTTTAGCTACCATTTCATTTCCTTGAGTTCCAAGAACAAGTCTGAGGGTCTAACCCTGGGTCCCAATTCTACATGGTCTATAATGATAAATTTAAATGGAATGAATGGTTCTTTATATGTTTAAACAATGCATTCTTGTCATCTTCTTTTTTAATACTATATTGATGCTGATAAATCCTTTCCCTCATACTTCTGATGGTCTTACCGATATAAAATCCCTCACATAACTGACACTTTGCAATGTAAACAACTCCCTTACTACCACAGTAATATTTACAGACAAGTTTTATAGTTTCAAATTTGCCCAAAAGTACACTAGTGCCTTCCAAAATGTGCTTACATTGCCCACAATGTCCACATTTTCTCATCATACCTTCTCCCTCCCTTGTTCTTGATAGGTCTCTCAATTAGTGTTTTAAAACAAGTGTCTTTTTGTATACTACCATAGGTTTGTCTCCAACCTTGTGGAAATGTTCTTGCTCCATGGCAAAAAATGTTCCAGTTCTTGTTAATAATACCTTTCATCTAACTGAAATGCAAGTTGTAGGGCAAAATCAAGGTCGTATTATACGTGACAGTTTTCGCAACTGTCTGAGGGTTTAAACTTTTGTCAGCAGTTCCCAACAAAGGGATGTAAAACCCTCCTTTTCTTCTTTTAATTACCTCATTTTCTATATTGAGAACAAATTCACTAGGGTAACCCCTACATACCCACATTTCCTTCAGCTCATTACACTCCCTTTCAAAATACTGGTCATTGCTGAACATATGTGCCAATCTGACATATTGCCCCTTCACCAAACACTTTTTCTGGTGAAGGGGTGCCAACTGTCAAAGTGTAATAAGCTGTTGGAGTAAGTTACCCAGAATGGCATCTTTGTTATGTACTTGTCTTGGTACGTGACCCAAAATGGCATCTTTGGTATGTACTTAATCTAGGTACATGACCCAGAATGGCGTATTGGCATCTTTGGTGTGTACATATCTAGGTACGTGACCTAGAATGGTGTTTTTAGTATGTACTTATCTAGATACATGACCCAGAATGGCATCTTTGGTATGTACTTAATCAGAATGGCATCTTTGGTATATACTTATCAAGGTATATGATCCAGAATGGCATCTTTGGTATGTACTTGTCTAAGTATATGACTCAGTTTGACAAACTGCAGTGTTACCTCACTAAAATAATCAAGGGCTTGACTTCCTTCAGCTATCCAGACCACCTTAAAGTGCACTCTCTCTCTCTCTCTCTCTCTCTCTCTCTCTTTCTGTTTCTTACAGTCATTTGAGAGGTGACCTCTCTCTAGCATACAAAAGCCTTAAATGATCCAGTTTTCTGCAACCTTCTGCACATCTGAAAGCTAATAACATACTCAACATTTACTCAAGGGATCTGAATTTCCACCAAAACATAAATAGGAGCTGCTGGTGAGATAGCTGTATATCCCAGAAAATACCTCTTTTACGGAATAGCCTTCCTTTGGGATGTAAAGGAAAGTAGCACCATGACCTCTAAGTGTAAGCCGGACAGAGAGTGTGTAATTATAATAATTCCTGTTCACCTTTTAACCCGCGTCATTAGGTATAAATTAATCACAGTGGTGGTTACCTTAATGTTAGGGAGCGAACATATAGCTAGGAGATAGTGGTGTTTGTGAAGATTTGTTTGTTAATGAATAGGGAAATTGCTGAAAGGGAACACGATGACTATTATTTACCCAGGACCCCCCCCCCAGTATATTTGGTGTATACTAAAATTCACAAAAGTTTGAACAATCCCTGATAGATCCGCCAAAGACATCTAAAACTTACCCCTCTAAAAATTATGTTTTTTTTCATAAAAAGATTGGAAAAAAACATTCCTTTATTTTTGAAAGATTTTTCTTGAATTTTTTCTAGTACAGAACAGATAGATTTTATAATGAAATATTTAATGTTTATATAGACATTAAGGATTTGTTTTCCGTTATTCCACATTAGGCAGGGTTAGATTGTTTTTTTAGTTTTTTAAGTCAGTTTTCTGACTTGAACCATTCTCAGTCTTTTAACATTAAGGTCATTAATGGAAAGTATTCTGGAAAACAATTTTATCTTATTTGAACAGCAATTATTTAGACAACAAAGGGAGGGTGGCGATGGGGGCAGCGTGTGCCCCCATTTTCGCCAATTTAGTCCTGGCATATTGGGAAAAGACAATGATTTTTCCATCAGAATATGCACAGTATTGAAGTCTTTATGGTAGATTTCTGGGCAACATCATTATTTTTTTGGGGAATAGTACAAAGGAGAAGTTAGACGAACTTTTTGAGTTTCTCAGTAATTCCACTGAATTCTTGGAATTTACAATGAATTTTGACTGTGAAACCATTAATTATTCAGATATAAGGATTATTAAAGACAGGCAGTAAGAAAAGTAAATGGGCTTTCTATATAATGTGGATATAAATTTTCTTCTTTGATTTGTTTGGATCAAGACCATTTCCACAAGGCTGGAGACAAACCTGTGGTAGTATACAAAAAAGACATTTGTTTTAAAATACTAATTGAGAGACCTATCAAGAACAAAGGAGAAGGTATGATGATAAAATGTGGACATTGTGAGCAATGTAAGCACATTTTGGAAGGGACTAGTGTCATTTTGGGAAAATTTGGAACTATAAAACTTGCCCAAAAATATTACTGTGGTAGTAAGGGAGTTGTTAACATTGTAAAGTGTCAGTTATGTGAGGGATTTTATATCGGTAAGACCATCAGAAGTATGAGGGGAAAGGATTTATCAACATCAATGTAGTATTAATAAAGAAGATGACAAGAATGCATTGTTAAAATATATGAAGAACCATTTATCCCATTATTTTACATTTATCATTATAGACCATGTGGAATTGGGATGCAGGGGTGGACCCTCAGACTTGTTCTTGGAACCTAAGGAAATGAAATGGTAGTTAAAATGCCAGGCCACAGTGTTCTCTGGACTTAATGACATTATTTCTATCAGTAGTGACTTAAAATTGAAGGCCATGTTTATGTAACAACAAAAAACAAAGAGAGAAGTGATTATTTTCAATGATACTTAGGGTAGATGTACACATTGTTAAGGTAATGTTCTGTGGCAAAGTTTGCTTTGGTTGGTACATCATTACTTATGGTCTTGGTTTTACCTAACCTTTTTAAAAATCTTTTTAACAAAGTATTTTTTAATCCATTGGGAAGGGGCATATTGGAGGTAATTGGTCACATGTTCGAGATGGGGGTGGGGTTTTGTATATATAAAAAGGATGTTTGCATGTTATTTTTATTCTGAAGATGTCCTGATAACCTTTGGATGAAAGCACTTATTTTTTTCCAATAAAAGTGAGTCTTCATTACAATTACTGGTGGTCCCTGTTTTTTACCTTTTCTGAAGTACTGGTCATGTTCCTCAACTGCTTAGGACAGCTACCCCCTTTGCTTTGCCCTAGCTATGGGTTTGTATTTCTGGACAGTGTACCTTATAGTAAAACATTCCTGAAGTGACAGGCTTAAACAAACAAGCATTCATAAATTAGTAAATAAAATAAAGAAATTAGCCAGTCTGATGTTTTGAAAAAAATGATAACTTAGTAAAATAGCAGCATGGCAACTATACCAGTTTTTTTTACTGAAAAGTAATTAGTAGAATAAAGTTTAAAAAGTTTTTGTTTTTTATAGTAGACAAGGTTTTTTCTGACTACCAAGGTGACATAAATAATTATGTGGCACTCCGTGAAATGGAGTGGCAAATCAGATTAAATGCCACTAGATCACCTGGGATTAATGAGAACATTTCTTTAAAACCCCTGTTAAAATTTAGGGCAAGTTTAATATGAACCAGTAACATGAATTGTGTTGGGGGAACACCTCACAACACATATTTTTAATAGACTAATTCGAAAAATACATTTAGTATTTTTATTTTTAGATTATATAAATACAATGTTATATTATATACATTACACACACAGTTTTTATTTTTATTTATAATTTTGAAAGTTAAATGTTACAAAATGTTCATTGAATGATGTCAAATTGGAATGTTTTCTGGTTACTTGGAAACTGAAGGTTTTTAATTGAATGATTGATTAATTATTGTTGTTATATTGAACAGTATTTAGTTGTAGTAAGCTGGGTGGGTTAATTAAGACTCTGATGAAGCCAGTGTATCTGGTGAAAGCGCTTAGTCGATGTGCTTCCTGCTGTTCACTTGTTGGAAATAAATCTTTTATTTTACTTGCAACGTGCTTTGTTCTTGCCCTGATCTGCAACTATTTTTAGGTTTGGTGTCTCATTGCCAGTTACCTTTACATTGTGGTCGACATTCATCATCAATTTTGGTGGACTCCTGTGTTGGAGTCTTTTTTCTTGTTTGGGATTACTTGTGTTGATTGACCTGGTGTTTTGGCGTTGGCGAGACAAGACCGTTAAATGGAGAACATTTTAAAAGAACTTACAACTGTGTTGGGCAAGTTATTGCAAGTATATAACCGGGACAAAGGCAATGATGGGGAAGGGTCGGTGAACAGTCCCACCGACACTGAAGTTGAACTATTCACGATGCATTCTACCAATGAGATTACACCTGGACAAAGGGTGAGCAAAACTTCCACTTTTAGTGAAGTTGCCAGTAGAAATAAGATCATTTCAGGTGTGTCAAACAACACAGAAGCTGTTCCATCGGGTTCTAGGAACCACAACACCCAGCAGCGTAACCTCACTTCCTGGTTCGAGGCTCCGGAGTTGAGTGTGCACCCGGATTCGTTGACCGACAATTGTGGGGAAGAGGTAGATCAACCTGTTCTTTCTTTGAGGGAACAGATCCACAAATACGAGAAGCTGTGTACCAAATATCGGGCGATACAGCTCGACAGTTTGTTTCTATCTAAATGTAAGGATATGAAGCAAGTTCTGATGGGTCTACGCCTTTGGAAGCTGCCGACAGGTGTTGAATTGGCTTCTGAGGCATACCGTGAATTAACGGAGTTATACCAAAGGGCAGGTATGGAGTTATTGGACATTATACTTCGCAATAATGACATTAAATTAAGAAAAATGCGTGAAGAGATAGTAGTTCTTGATTCTAGTATTACGAATGATTTATTATTTTACCAACAGCAAAGTCATTTTGAGAGAGTCATTAAAAATGTTGAAATTTTTGTTAGGAAAAACATTGCTGTAAAAAACAAAAAACTCAAAAGAGATGGTAATGATTACAGAAATGGGGTTGCTTACCCACCAGGACGTAACACAAGGTTTAGAACACATGCAAGGGTGGACTCCTACCGTTTACATAGTGAGGGGGTTGATGAAGGTGAAGGTAATGACATTTTTTTAGAGGAACCGACTATGCCTCGGAGGTCGGAGAGGCTTCTAAACAAGGGCCAGAATTACAATCAACCTCAACAGAAGAGCCCGAGGGGGTTCAGGAGAAACCGGTAGTTGAAGTTTTCAACTGCGACAACTGTGTTAACTTTGATATTTGTGATGACATTGACGCTCTTTTTGTTTGCAATGACACCTTGGAACATGTTTTTTGTGATGACTGTGACTTGGGGGGGTCAATGACAACATTGTAAATTGTGCAGTTGATTCCACTTTTCAGACAGAACATGTTTGCGTGTTTGGTGAACATGATAAAGAATTCAATGATGGTTGTGTTATTACCCAGGAAATGGTGAACAACATGGGCATTACAGGACTACTAGGCAACAGTGTTCTTGTGGATGGTTGTCAGGATGTGTCTAGGATCAATGACGGGGAGCATTACACTCATGTAGGGAATACAGTGGATGGTACATCTACATCTCAGGAGGGAATGCGACATATTATTGTCAAAGAAAAGGGATTTATTATTTACAACTACACAGAACTTGTATTAAAGGAATCACATTTTGAATTGTTTTGTAGGGGCGACAAGTTTGTACCCAGTTATAGGTTAGACTTAACACAATTGTTAAAAAATTTAAAACTTTATGTGAGAGAGTTAAACCTAAAAATGTATTTCTCTGTGAGCCATTCGGACATTGTAGACCGGGGGGAAGGGTGGAATAACACTCAGTTGAAAAGGAGAAGTGTGTTTACACCACCTAACAACAAGGAACTTATTGTTTTTGAGAATGTCGTTGAATATGAGTTAAGGAAGATTTGTGCACAAAGGACTAGATACAATGACAATTTATCACAGGAAGAAAGGAATATACTTCATGATTTTGTAAGCTCGGGGCAATATAGATGTATGAGACCGGACAAGGGTGGGGGGATGGTGATAATGTATAATATTGATTATATTGGTCAAATGATGGAACTGTTGAGTGATGTTGATACATACTGTAGAGTCTCTAAACATGAGGTCAACGTAGCTTATAGAAGGATTGATTTGTACCTTTTGGATAGTTTACACCAAGGTGCTATTACGGAGGTAGAATACAACTACCTTTCAGTAAGATTTCCCAGAATGCCAAAATTTTTTGGCATACCCAAGGTACATAAGGGTACTGACCATCTTCAGTTTCGCCCTATTGTTTCTGCGAAAGGTTCAAAGACTGAACCATTGGCTTCCTACGTTGACCTACATTGTAAACGGGCCTTAGTAGATGCAAGCCACATATTGAAGGACTCGTGGCATTGTCTTGAGAGACTAGGTTCAGTGGATATAGCGAACATGAACAGTTTTGGGTTTCTGACCATAGATGTTATTAATTTGTTTTCAGTCATCCCCCACCAAGCTGGTCTCAATCTTTTTTATGACAGTTTACTTTCTAGTCCTAGTTTTGATTTGAATAAATTGGAAATCTATCATGAATTAATGGAATTGGTCCTGGAGAATAATTTTTTGATATTTGAAGGTAAATTGTTTAGGCAACAAAGTGGGGTAGCAATGGGGGCGCGTTGTGCCCCGGTTTTTGCAAATCTGGTGCTTTTAGCATGGGAGAAAGAAAATATATTCAATTCTAGTTACACTGAAAATATTCTCCTTTACAACAGGTTTCTGGATGACTTACTCATCCTTTGGCGGGGGGATGAAAACAGTGCCATGGAGTTCATGGCATATTTAAACACAAGCTCGGAGTTTTTAAAATTCACACACAATTGGAGTTGTGAGTACACAAATTATTTGGATATTCGGATTTCTAAAAATGACATGGGATTTAAAAGCAATATTTATAGAAAACCCAGTTATGCAAACTCATTGTTACACTTCACAAGTTGTCACCCTCTACACCAAAGAAGGGGACTAGTGAAGGGTCAAATGGTTCGTTTGTCAAGATTAATTAGTGATGACACTGAGTTTAAAAAAGAAGTTTATACCCTCATTGGTTTATTTTTGGAAAGGGGGTACCCTTTAAACTTGTTAACCAAAGTTAAACGTGAAGTATACAAAAAGAGGAGGAGTAGGTATGTTTCGATTCTGAAAGTAAAAGCTCTTCAGACTGGTCATATAAATAAAAATGAGACCTTGTTGGAGGAGAACAACATTAGGTGTAATCCTAAATTTATTTTGAAATACAACGACATTTCCTTAGACATTTGTTCAAGTTTGAAGGGTCTATGGGAACATTTTTTGAGTAGGGAGACGAGGAACATATTGGGTGACTCTCCTATTATTGTTTATAGTAGGGGTTCTAATTTAAAAGACATTTTGGAGAGGAATTGGAGGGACACTAGGCGTTCCTTTATGAACAAGTGTGGTTGCTGTAAATGGTGTAGGTATATAGCTGTAGGATCTTACCTCACCATTACCAGTTTTGAACGAACTATTGCTTGCCCTGGTATGTGTAATTGTCAAACCAAGAATTGTATTTATGTGGCCGCTTGTATGCCATGCGACGCATTTTACGTCGGCATGACAACAAGAAGCTTGAAAGAAAGAATCCGGGAACATTGTGGTTCCATTAAAAGAGGGGATGAATATAATGCACTTTTTTTACATTCTAAAGGATGTCCTAGGTTTAAAAAGTTTTTGTTTTTTTATAGTAGAGAAGGTTTTTTCTGACTACCAAGGTGACATAAATAATTATGTGGCACTCCGTGAAATGGAGTGGCAAATCAGATTAAATGCCACTAGATCACCTGGGATTAATGAGAACATTTCTTTAAAACCCCTGTTAAAATTTAGGGCAAGTTTAATATGAACCAGTAACATGAATTGTGTTGGGGGAACACCTCACAACACATATTTTTAATAGACTAATTCGAAAAATACATTTAGTATTTTTATTTTTAGATTATATAAATACAATGTTATATTATATACATTACACACACAGTTTTTATTTTTATTTATAATTTTGAAAGTTAAATGTTACAAAATGTTCATTGAATGATGTCAAATTGGAATGTTTTCTGGTTACTTGGAAACTGAAGGTTTTAATTGAATGATTGATTAATTATTGTTGTTATATTGAACAGTATTTAGTTGTAGTAAGCTGGGTGGGTTAATTAAGACTCTGATGAAGCCAGTGTATCTGGTGAAAGCGCTTAGTCGATGTGCTTCCTGCTGTTCACTTGTTGGAAATAAATCTTTTATTTTACTTGCAACGTGCTTTGTTCTTGCCCTGATCTGCAACTATTTTTAGGTTTGGTGTCTCATTGCCAGTTACCTTTACATTGTGGTCGACATTCATCATCAAAATAAAGAAATTAGCCAGTCTGATGTTTTGAAAAAAATGATAACTTAGTAAAATAGCAGCATGGCAACTATACCAGTTTTTTTTACTGAAAAGTAATTAGTAGAATAAGAAAGAACTCTAATGTTTTTAAGAAACAAGCAGTCTTTTAGGCTATACAAAATCTCACCTTGATACAATAATGCACTAATGGGATGATAAGGGAGGGTCTGTTAGCTTTTATTAATCATATTAATTATGGATGGAGCAGTGATGCAGCAGTTAACGTTGTTGCCTCACAGCAAGAGGTTCTCCAGTACAATTCTAAGCTGGGGTGCCTTCTGTGTGGAGTCGGCATGTCTGGGTGTTCCATTTTTTTTACTATATTTCAAAGACACATATGTATGAGGAGTGTTTCTCCCCAGGCCTCTGCTGAAATTTGGCTTGTTCCAAGTTGGACTTTCTGGTTAACAAATGTTAAATAAATAAATAATACAGAAAAAAATGTTATGAAGAAGGATATAACCACGGTGTAAATTTATTTATTTTTTTTCTTTGTAATGTTGACCAGTCTAAGAAATTCACTTTTGGGTTAATAGTACCACAGCTGACTTTACAGTTGCTTTACATACAGCAGAGCAGGTATTTCATACTATAGGTACTAACCTACAAGAACACTGGTAACTACTAATAACACTGACCTGCACTTAAGATATTTACTACTGCCTATTACTCATCTGTTTAATTCATCACTGTTATCCAACAAATTCTCTGATGACTGGCAACTGGCAGTGCTTGCCCTTGTATGTAAAACTGTGCCACGAAGACAGATAACAATTATAGATCAACAGCTCTGCTATGAACATGATCTAAAAGTTTTGAAAATTTGATGGAGACGCAATTGGTTGAATATTTAGTGGCGAATAAAATCTGGCTTCTCCTCAGGATTGCTTCCAGCAAAACTGTTTGGTTGTTACAATCTAGTTTTTTCATTTATCACAGGTGACTTGTTAAAAGCTAGTATCGGTCTCTCAAAAACATAAACAAAGTGTTTGATTCTCTTAGATAAAGGCATACCCAGTCCTCTTTCACCCTTGTGACTGTTTAAAGGTGTGCTACAGAGCTCCCTAGAGGGGCTACTTTTTTGGAATTGTGATAATATTACTAAAGCAATTAAAGCCAAATTATGTCTTTCTCTTTTTGTTTTTTTTTTTTTTTGTTTACACAGATCAGGCGTCCTTCTCTGGATATACAGATAAAAACAGGCACGGTATGAGCGGCAGTATTATTTCTTGAGTCTGTTGGCTTCAGCTGATTCCCACTTATTTCATGTTAATGTGTTTAAGACTAAAACAATACTTTTTATGATCACTGTCATTATTTGACAAAAACTATAATGTGACTGAATAGGTACCAGTTTCCATTTAAGGTTTAATTTTTAATTTTAGATTATTCTTGGCATTTAAATCCACATCAGTAAGGTAAGTTCACCTGTTCTATTAATAAATTTGCTGCTTTGTGCACTGAAAAAATAAACAACAAAACACTAGAGCTGTACTTAGTAATACTCTATTATCTGTTTTTGATATGGACTTGGTATTGTATCATGCTATGTTTTTTCTTTTCTTTTTCACAAAAAAAATGCTATCAGCTATATACACAAACTTGTCAGATTTCATTAGACAATAGGATGAATTATTTATTGTTACTGTTTATTTACGTTTCTTGTGAATTGGTTCCTAGCTATATGCAACTTATTCTGATGGTCTCTTTCTTACCAATAAAAGAAAATAAAACATACTTACACCTTTGATTGTTTGGTTATTAAAAGTAAATTGCAAAAATCATTCCTCTTTACAGCAGCAGTTCTAGCTAGTAATATTTTTAAATGTGCGCATACAATTAACAGTATACATATTTTAAGGAAAGCACAGTGTTAAGTTATAGTATTCATTTGGCTTGATTGTCTCCTATATTAAAACAAAGTTTGGAAGTGCAAGTCTAATGCTTCTGTGTTTCACTTTTCTCCTGACCCATTCCAAGCAACCCTCTCCACAAACTCCTTTATAACCATCTAAACATTCGTCAAATCTAAAACAACTGTCCATAGTTTTCGTACATTAGTACTAAACAACTCTGTATAAAGCATCAAAATGCACCCTCTTCAGTTTTTAATCTATATCCAAAAATGAATCTAATGTCAACAACACATATCCTTGACCTACTTGGACCTGGCTAGGGTATTTGATGCACTACCCCACTCAGGTATAGTTGACAAACTCAACATTCTGGGCATAAACCTCATAGCAACTCACTGGATTGCAGGCTGGCTCACAGACAGGGCACAGGAAGTCAGGATTGGTGATACCACCTCCACTAACAGACTTGTCAGCAGTGGGGTACATCAGGGTCTGTGCTGGGACCACTATTATTTTGCATCTACTTCTCGGAGATAAAGACTAATGTGAGGGGCCTTTGGCTGATCAAGTTCGCAGATGGCTGCAAATTAGGAGCTATCACAGATTATCCCCATGACACAAACATCTCACAAGACAAATGACTGGTGCCAAAGTTACGGACTAAAACTCAATGGCAAGAATTGCATTATTATGCCTTCTGGGAAAACTGTCATCCAGGCTAATTACTTCACTGATAAGATACCACTAAGAGTTGACCCAGTAGTCAGGGATCTGTGAACATATGTAAACAGTAATCTGGTCTTTGACCAACATGTGGTCAAGACAGTTCATAGGTTCATAGGTAGGTACTAGGCTATCGGCCCTGGGGCCTATACAAGCCCAGCCAAAAGGGTACCCTGGCTTTTGTCACCCAAGAAAATTATTTTCCTGTGGCACTGTTGAGCAGAGCCACAGAGGTGATCCCCAGGGTGAATTTCCTATTTCCCATTCAATCACCAAGATTTTTCTTGAAGAGTGCTAATGAGGAGCTTTGTTTGATACAGATAGGTAGTCTGTTCCAGAGTATGGGAAGTCTCTGGGACTGTTAGTTATAGGTTCATAGGTATATACTAGGCTAGTGAGAAAATCATTCTATGTCACCCAACTTATAAGTAAGGGCAAGCCATCCAGGTCCAAGGAAGTCATGGTACTACTTTATTTGGCCCTTATCGGACATATCATTGAGTATAATGCCCCCTTCAGCATGTACCTGACCAAACATAAGCAACAGCTAGAATGAGGAGAATCCAGAGTAGAAATACATTGTCCTACATGGATTACCTTAAAGCCCTCTCTCTATACCCCGTCTCCTACAGGTTTCTGAGAGATGAACCATGTCTGACATACTTGGATCCAGCTCTGATGCACATCCATAAAATGGACACTATCAGAACCACTAGATCCAAAGATTTAAATTTTGTTTGTGACATAAATAAGACATGTTGGTAAAACAGACATGTTTCAGAGTATTCCCATGCCCTGGAACAAGTTTCCCATCCATTTGAAGCAGATTCCATCCGTAACCATACCTAAGTGTAACCTTGACCATTGAATGGGGAAACTGGAAATTCACTCCGAGTCTGGCCCCCATGTCTCTGATAGACAGAGTCAGACAGTAATATCCAAACTAGCATGCCCTCCAAAATAACCTCTAGAAACTTCCTAACATTCCCCCTCCTAATAAAAGAACATGATACACAAGGACAAAACTGGGTTGGATTGCACAGCTAGGCTTAAAAAGGCCCTGGTGGTCATTAGCCTAGTATATACCTATGAACCTATAACTAACACACCCCCTCATAATAATAAATGCCCATGATACACAAGGACACAACTGGGTTGGATTGCACGGCTAAGCTTATAAAGGCCCTGGTGATCGTTAGCCTAGTATATACCTATGAACCTGATCGACTGGATGGTGACTCTTCAAGACAAAAATAAGGAAAAACTGTTTCAGGTAAGATGGTGATGAAGCCTAGAATGCACTTCCTGAGTCAGTGTTGCAGTCATTAGAGGAGTTCAGAGATGCCTGTGATTGGGGAGGAAATAAATAGAGCAAGAGATGTGGAGAGAAAATTAGTGGGAGGCTGGAAGCAGCTCTGTGGTCAACTCAGTAGTTTTCAGATCTTTGTAAATCATCTTCATCTGTTTGTATGATTCACAGAAACAGAACAGTTAAGGTAGGTAGTTCACAACCCCTAACCTACATAAATGCATGTGCGTATACACACACACACACACACACACACACACACACACACACACACACACACACACACACACACACACACACACACACACACACACACACACATACACACACACACTACCTTGGAAGAAGCTGACGTCTGTGCATTCACCGAGACATGGTTCAAGGTTGGGGAGAGCACAATGCCTTCCACACATTTAGACCTCAACATGAGCATGAAAGAACCAAAGATGGAGATGTATCAATCTTCATTAAAGCCAAGTATACCTCAAGACTCGTCAAACAGTACGACTCTCTCAAACTACTCCATGTCCAATTAACTACAGGGAAAATACCCTACCACATGATATTTGCATAATGGTTAGGGTGATTATCTTACAGACACAAGGTGCAGGGTTTGATTCTCACATTGGGTAATTGGCTAGGCTTAAAATAGCTCACAAGTGCACATCTTTGCTAGCTATAGGTCTCACCAAGAATGAAGAAAAGCACACCGCCTACCTGGACTTACTAGAGTCACTCACCATACAGCCAACACCTTAGTCATGGGAAATTTCAACTATCCTTCCATTGACTTCCCCACAAGGGGCTCAAATGTCTTAGACATAGTACTCACCAACTTGGGGGAGGGGTCATTGCACTCTCCCCTGTGTGATGCCCTCCTTGATAAGGTCACCATGCCACCACCACAGGAGCAAAAGAAAACTAAAAAAACTTTTCCAAAGCAAACTACAGCCTACTAAGCAAAGGTATAAAAAATGTTTTATACCCCCCCACCCACAATCACAAAAAACAATGACCCCTATGCAGAGGTGTACACAAATACCTTGTATAAACACATAAGCAACTGCATAGACTTGGCTGTGCCTGTTCGGATTAAAACAAGGTCCTCCTGAAAAAACAAACCAGCCTGGTGGACCTCAAGTATAAATAGGTTATTTAACAAAAGGAAAAAAAATGATTTCTAAGACCAAGAGGGAACTGACTTAGCAGAGGAAGAATTCCCTCCACAGCTTGAACAAGCAAATCAGAAATCTTGTAAAGTTCTCTAAAGCTAATTATGAAGGTAAAATAGCATCCCTAGCTAAGGATAATTTATAAGGCATTCTTTAACTATGTACAAAATCTAAAAAGGAATGCCAGCTTAGTGCTGAACTGGTAATAGATGGTATCACTCATACTATACTGGAGGAAATTGCCAACCTGCTAGCTAACAGATTTGGTGGAAAATTCACCCCCTGTCTCCACCAGCCATACCTGAAAGCATACCTGACACCAGTCCTCTGCCTAGTATCTTTAGAGATCAGGTCATATCTGTGTTCTCCAATGTCAAAAACATGGCCTCAGTAGGACCAGATAACATCCCATGTTGCTTATTAAGCAATCTAATCAGGACCTAGTGGACCCACTTGGCATTCTCTTTAACCATAGCCTGAAAACTTGCTTTGTTCCTGTAGAGTGGAGAACAGCAACAGTAAGTAATCCCCTTGCACAAAGGGAAGTCATCAACTGACCCTGGGATCTATAGGCCCATAAATCTAACCAGCCTCATCTGCAAGGCCATGGAAAGAATCATCATAGAGTTCATCAACAAGGACATAAGCAACTTTCATACTCTAGACCCAGCCCAGTTTGGCTTTGTTAAGGGTAGATCATGCTTATTAAACCTAGTAGACTTCTTCAAGAAAGTCACTAAAGCCCTGGATGAAGGTAAGATATGCATACTGCCTATCTTGACCTAGCCAAGGCTTTTGACACAATCCCCCACTCGGGTATCATTGAGAAACTCTCCCAGCTAGGGATTAACCCTTATGTCAATAGATGGGTAGCCAACTGGCTCACCGAAAGAAGACATACTGGCAGAGTTGATGACTCCACCTCTGCCATTAGACATGTCACCAGTGGCATACAACATGGAGCTGTTCTCTGCCTTTTACTGTTTGGATTCTATTTCTCAGAAGTCCGGGCTAAAGTAGATGGCCTTTGGCTTACCAAGTTTGCTGTTGATTGGAATTTGGGTGAATCATTGAGCCTCCAGTGATGTTAACATATTACAGGAGTGGCTAACACAGACAAAAGTCTGGTGCTAAAGCCATGGTCTAAAACTAAATGCAAAAAAATGCATTATTATCCCCTTTGGCAAAGCAGAATTCCTTGTCAATTATAATATTGACATTGCCTCCAAAGTTCAAACCCAGTGGTGTGAGATCTGGAAACACATGCAGATTGCAATCTGAACTTCGATCAGCAAGTTTCCTCATTGGTAAGGAAAGCCTTCTACGTTGAGTGTCTCATAAGTAAGTGCATTGCATCCAGGTCTAAGAGTGTTATAATTCCATTGTACTCAACCTTCATCAGACCATTAATAGAGTACAATGCTTCCTTCTGCATGTATCTTATAGGTTCATAGGTTCATAGGTTTATACTAGGCTATCTGCCCTAAGGCATTTATAAGCCTAGCCCAAATTTTTGTGGCTTACGCCACCCCTTATATGAAAAAATACTGTGCCCATTAGTTTGTTGTGCCTCTGTCCAGCAGTGACACAGATATGATTCCCGGGGTAAACCTACGATCTCCCATCCATAGGTCTAGATTTCTCTTGAACAGAGTCAGCGAGGTGCTCTGCCTCACATGGACCAGGATTTTATTCCACAGCATAGGGAGTCTCTGAGTGATAAATCTATCCCTCCAGCACATCCTATTTATAGCCATGCTAAGGTTTAAGTCGCTTGCTCTAGTGGTTTTGGTGGATTTGGATTTTTTGAGGTGGAGCATGTCCATTAATTCCAGGTTGGACATGGCCTTGTATGTCAGGCACATGTCACCTCTGAGCAGACGGTATGCGACTGAATAGAGCTGGAGTTTCTTCAATCTGGCAGCATATGACAGATTTTGGAGTCCCTTTATCCTTTTGGTGAGGAAATTTTGGGGTCTCTCCAATTGCTGCAGATGTCGGGTGAGATACATCCCAAATGGGGCATTGTACTCGATCATTGGTCTGATAAGTGAAGAGTACAGGGAACAATGACCTCACTAGATCTGGATGTGAATCCCTTCATGATCAGGTGGGCAATGTAGAAGGTCTTTCTAACCACTTTAGCAATGTGAGTGTCAAAGAAAGGCCACTGTCAACCTGGGTCCCCAGGTCCCTGATAACCTCTTCTGTGCTTAGTGGATTGCCACCTATATGGTAGCTTGGGGTTACCTTGTTTTCCGAAGGGGTATGACTATACATTTTTGGCGTTTAACTTCAGGCCATGGCTCTGGCACCAGCTATCTGTTTCCGTGAGTCCCTTCTGAAGGATATCCATGTCCGATGCACTTTCCACTATGGCGTTTGCAGTCGTCTGCAAACTTTGTCAAAGTCCTCCCATGTTGGCCTGTACTTCTGAAGTAGATGCCAAACAATAGGGACCAAGACCGAGCCCTGTGGGACACCACTTGTGACCGGCTTGGAGTCTGACACAGCGCCAGCAACTCTAACCCTGTGGGTTCTGTCCTTAAGCCAGTTTGCAACCCATCTTGTGACATATGGGTTTACATTTAAGCTGGTAAGTTTTTCTACAATACCCGAGTGGGGTATTGTGTCGAAAGCCTTTTGTGTCTTACCAGACACATGCAGCAAATGGAGCAACCACAAAGTTTTCTTACTAAGAAAATACAGGGCCTCCAAACCACAACTTAAGTGGATAGGCTGAAAGCCCTGTCACTGCACTCTGTATCATATAGGCTGCTGAGAGGTGACTTGTGGCTGGCCTACAGGGCAGTCTCTGACCCTGCCCTGATGAATATGCTGCAGATCCACAAGTCAAATGGCACAAGAGACACTCGCTCTAGGGAACTTAACCTAGCCCGTGACATTAACAAAACATGCTGGAGAGACAGATATATCTCCCAGAGATTGCTGCTACTCTGGAATAAACTTCTAATTCACATGAAGCAGAGCTCCTCACTGACCTATTCAAGCACAACCCGGACAAATGGATGGGAGACTGCAAATTCACCCTGGGGGTGGCACCCATGTCCCTCATGGACAGGGGTCGTCAGTGTTTATCATAGACTCGCTGTGTGAATTACATCCATCTAACCAAGGACAACAAAGGCAACTCAGGATTAACATGACTAGGCTTGTAAGGGCTCTAGGGCCACTAGCCTAGTTTGAACCTATGACCCTATTACAGTTCAGTATTTCCTCTTTCATGGCTTCCTTTGTAACAGACTTCATCCTGATTGTTAAATGAATGAAAGGACCAATCATTTCAGCCAGTGCAGGTGGTATCTATAAAATAGTTGTTTTGACTCAGACAAGGGGAGAACAGATCATCACACTCTTCTGAAGACTTCACCGATAATTGTTTACGTATATCTGCTTGTGCTGCATCAGTTTTGGCACCCTCAACTTGTATCACCGTTGTGTTATCTGGAAATATTTCTACATCCTTAACCCCAAGAAGCTGCTTCACTTCAAAATATTCTGATATCCATACATACAGTATGATATCAGAATATATCACTGGCCTGGCACTTTTCACAGTGGCACAGATAACCTACAACAGTGGAAGTTAGGGAGACTAGAACTGGACAAACAAACTCATGGTTAAGCTTGCCAAATGCCGGTTTCCATCTCAGTTTACCCCATGTAGTTCCTTAGTGCTTGCCCAAGTGTTTTCTCACAAATTCATTTTTCTTCACTTTGGTGAAATTACCTCTACTGAAGTGAAAGATAAGAGCTCTTTTGTAATTCTGAGATTACACATTGTCTGCCTATCTATCTGTTTGTCTACCTATTTGTCTATCTATCTATCTATCTATCTATCTATCTATCTATCTATCTATCTATCTATCTATCTATCTATCTATCTAATCTATCAACAAAATCATAAAACTAGGCAGATTTGTTTATAATATACATGGTGAAGCTGAAGGTGACAGATTCACAACAAAAGAGAAAAAGCTTACTCTTTTTTACTAAATTTACAATAAGCCATGATTACCCAATAAAAAAAAAAAGGCAAAACGTGACTCTTTTATCCTTGCCAGTAGGAAGCAGCTTGCTTTCATTCAGTCGTATCAGTAATGCTCCAGGCCACTTCAGTGTTTGATAAGAGTAATAAATGTTACGGTCAGCAAACATAATAATTCTTCTGATCTGTCTCCCACCAGGATCTGATTGAATGGATTCTGCTTTGCATTTCTCCACTCAACACATTTTCTTCTCTGGCACTCTGCCCTGTCGACTGACTTGCACTGTGCAATGCTTTTCGTAATGACCTGTTCACTGAAGTTGCACAGGAAATTACAGCAAAATCAGTTAATCATAGTGGTTAGATTTATTTCCGTATTTTTCAGTCTGTTTTAGTACATTTAAACATCTTGTTTCAGATATAAGGAATAATGTGTCAATTGTTTATTAACAGCATTTTACTAAATCTGAAAGACACATAAGAATTTCTATATGAAAATGATTCTCTGTGCCACAGAAATCTATGGACAGACTTTTTTCGTTTCCTGTTGTATTCCATCAGCTTCTGCTTGAATGCTGTCTGACCCTCGGTGAATTTCTTAATTTACTTGTGCTCTTGTGTGTTCTTTGTAAAAGGAACTTTACTGTTCCAGCACTTTATCAGGCTACAAAAATGTTATGTAAGTTAATGGCTATGTAAAACAAACAGCACAAAAATGCTGATTTTGTTGGCAGACGTAGCATTTTACCCACCTAGATTCTGTCCATCACACTTGCAATGATACTACAGGTTTGCAGACAAGCCCTATCTTTAGGTGTTGTCAGTTTCAATGAACAACAGAAGAGATCTTCAATTCAGTTTAGCCCCTAGCCACATCCACATAAAGCCCTGATTGGACTGCAGAACTCCACAGGTAAGGTCCACGCATGCTTTATAGAGATGTAGTTAGGGTAGGGCAAAGTGGGCAGTCTCCAGGGTGCAAAGTGTTATGGGGGACGATCAAGAGATACTGATTGATCAGTAGTTTAGTTCTGGCATTCATTTGGTCGGAATTGTAAGTAAATTGTAGCAAGCCACTTAACCAGATCTTGCCTGTTGAACCTGGATGACGTCTTTGAGACTGTCATCAATGCCTTGGATGAGGGTTTAGTCAGTAGATACAGCTTACCTTGACTTGGCCAAGACTTTTGACACACTCCCCCAATCAGGGATAATCGAAAAACTAACACAACTTGGCATAAATCCCATATCTCATCATGTGGGTGGCCAACTGGCTCACTGATAGGACCCACAAGGTCAAAATAGGCATCTCCGCCTCTGACAGCAGACCTGTCACTAGTGGTGATCCCCAGGGATCTGTCCTGGGCCCTCTACTGTTTGGCATCTACTTCTCAGAGGTCCAGGCAAAGACAAAAGGCCTGTGGCTGACCAAGTTTGCAGACGACTGTAAGTTGGGTGCTGTCACCGAATCCTCAAATGATGTTAACATACTTCAACAGAGTCTCTCAGCAACAAATGACTAGTGCCAAAGTCATGGCCTCAAGTTAAATGCAAAAAAATGTATTATCATACTATTTGGCAAAAACACAACCACTTCTTATTACCACATCAACGGCAACCACCTAAGCACACAACCTGTGGTGAGAGACCTGGGTACTCAGGTTGACAACAATCTCACATTCGACCATTATGTAACGGCAGTGGTCAGAAAAGCCTTTTACTTGGTTCATCTCATAACTAAAGGGATTGCATCCAAAAAAAGGTTATTACCTCTCTGTACTCCTCCCTCATTAGGCGAATAATTGTTTAACACCCTATTTGGTATGTACCTCTCCAAACATCTGCACCAGCTGGAAACGTCACAGAAATGCCTCACAAAGAGAATCAAGGCCTCCAACACCTGTCCTATGTGGACAAGCTCAAATCACTATCAGTCTATTCAGTATCGTACAGATTGCTCAGACATGATCTATGTCACCTACAAAGCAATCTCGGATCCTGCCCACTACAGGTGCTCCATATGCATAAGTCTAACTCCTCACGCATTACCAGCTCAAAAGGCTTAAATCTAATATGCAATATCAACAAATTCTGCTGGAGAGACAGGTTTGTCTCCCAGAGGTTGCCCCATCTCTGGAATAGACTTCCCATACACGTCAAACAGAGTACCTTGCTGACCCTCTTTAAGCGCAATCTTAATGAGTAGATGGGAAACCACAAATTTGTCCCAGGATTCCACCTGTGTCCTTCACTGACAGGGGCAACAGGTGCTGACTGAGTTTTCTGTTTTGGGGATAAACTCTTGGATAGGCTTTAAAGGCCCCAGGGCCATTCACCTAGTAACCTCCTATGATCCCCTGATCCTAAAAGAAGAGCACCTTTTTATGCTCCACGACTTGGAGTTGAGGAGCTCAGAAATGGGGTCTGGATCAGTAATGCACCTTTTTTATTTTGCCCCTCAACTTCAGTTGAGGGGTACCAGACTGAGGATGAGCCAGCTACAGCTCTGCTGTTTTACTCCAAGTTGAGCCTCTGACTGAGGAACTTAGTTCCTGGTCTGCTGCTTCCAGCCTTGTCCTTTTCGTCCCATCACAGAACTGGCAATTCAGTTCTCATTTACTAGCTAATGCATTTAATTTCCTTTCTGGCTTAGCTTGGTAATTTTCCAGGCAGAAGGCACACTTAAACATACATTCTCCACACTCATACACAGGATGCTACAGTACCTTTTCCATAAAAAATGTTTTAATATAGAACTTCTGCACCTCACCTTCATCATGTGTCTCATGATGATGAATCTACACCACTGATCTTCATAGTGCCACACTATATTCCACTCCTTCACCTTTTAAATATTTTTCTTTTTCTCAGATCCCTTAGATGGATGGAGCAAAGTAGATGGCTGGCTAGGTAGAAGCTGATATTGGGTGTAATGATCATCAGGTGCTGATGGTGCAGGAATGCAATACTGACATTCATCTGGCATTGATTTATGAAGCCATAGTATAGCCTAAGTAAGTAAGGTGTACAAAACAGTGGTACAACCAGTGCTACTGTGTGGTACAGAAACTTGGGCAGTAAAGGCGGAGCAGTTGAGGATGACAGAGATGATGGAAAGTGCCTGAGAAGGGTGCTAGGATGCACACTTTGGGATAGACGAAGAAATGAGGACATCAGAGCAGAAGCCAAAGTAGCTCAAATTGTAGAAAAGGTCAAAGAGAACAGATTACGGTGGTTTAGGTACGTGCAGAAAAGCAGAAGACAATCTGGTGAAGAGGATTTGGGACAGACAGGAAGAAGGCAAGAACAAATGCAAAGAGGTGGATGAAGGGAGTGAGAGAAGACCTGTAACAGTCAGGAATGAGTGTCAAAGAAGGTAGGAGAGTGTCATTGAATAGAGAGAGAGATGGCGGCAGTTGACACAACACCCTGACCCCTGACCCTTTGTAGAAAATGGGAAAAAGGATGATGATGATGATGATGATGATGATGGTCAGGAACGAAGTGATCAGTGTCGGAGTGTGCCAGCTTGCTAGAGTTACAGGAGAGCAGACAAACTTTGTTTTATATGGAGTATTTTTTGTGTGTGTATTAGTCATTAGAATAATTGGGTATATATAATGTCTTATTCTTTTTATATTTAAATTGCCTATGTACTCTCATGATGAGCTGATACCCGAAATTTCGCTTAGGCTGCAGTTGTGTTTCCTAAAGGATAATAAAGTTTTCTTTGAATCTTTTTTTCTTTTAATTTGGTCCTCAGCTTTGAGAAGGCTCTTTTCTTTTGCTTCTCAACTGGGTAACTGCACAAGACAACAGATCACTTAGCTACAGTTCTGCTTTTTATTGAACATTTTCTCCTACAATTTTCTACTTCCCCTCCAATACTATATCTCTGCTGGTACATTAAAATTAATTTGCTTGTGGATTATTTTTCCTAGTTTGTTCTGTGAGGACATTATTAAGTTTCCCCTTGTCATTTTCCGTATATTTTATGGTTCAAATTCTGTGCCATTTTTGTTGCTTTCCTCTGGAGACCTCACATTCTGCTCCTGCATTTCTGCAAAAATACACCTGACAGCTGGAGACATCACTCTGTGTCCAGTGCTAGTGTTGAAATTACAAATTCACAGCCCGCTACGACCATTTAAGAGTTTGCTAAAAGATAAACATAAACCAAGGCATCTAAAGACTTCTTAAAAAACTCCCAGCCAGGGATAGCTTTAGCAACTGTAGTGCAAGTCTGTACTACTACTTTAAGTTGAGAAGCAAAAAAAAACAGGCCATATGCTTTCAAAAACTATAGCAAGCCACTTGCTATATTTGTAGTGATTGGCTTCACACACTGCATGCAGTATCAGAATTAATTTCTGTACTGGCATTCACTACTGACCGATTGACTTATACAGATCCCACTCCCATAGGTTCAAAGCTTTATAGGTATTTACTAGGCTACTCGATCAGTGAGGATCTTCAGCAGCCTATTCATGCATTCCCACTGACCTACTGACTTTCCAGCCTTAGTTGTTTGGTACCAGGTCCCTGTATTTTGGAGATGTCTTCTATAAACCCAGATGAGATAATCCTTTAGCATTGTGTGAAAACCATTTATATAGTTCATAGATTCATAGGTGATTACTAGGCTAATGACCCGAGGTGTGTGTGTGTGTGTGTGTGTGTGTGTGTGTGTGTGTGTGTGTGTGTGTGTGTGTGTGTGTGTGTGTCTTTTTAAGCCTAGCTTTGCTTCCCAAATGTGAATACGGTTAGGGAAAAGCTCTGCTTGACATGGATGGGAAGCCATAACCCTGGAGCAAGTATTTATATATTCCTCCTAGCCATAAAGGACAAGGGTGCCAACTGGGGGAGGGGGTCATGGTTCCTCATCCATGCATCCAGACTGTGCTTGAATTAAGTAACAGATGTTCTTCACATCACATGGAAAGAAGGCAGTTCCAGAGAAATGGTATTCTCTATGAGACATATCCATCCAGCATGTTCTGTTTAAATCACAATAGAGAATGAGGTCTCAAGAGTGGTTGTTTCTGTTACTATTGGACTTATGAATGTGTAACAGTTCTGAAAGGATTGGGTCAGTAGAAGCTCTTTATGGTAGAGGCTCTGTATGCAAGGCAGAGCTCTCCCCTTAGCAGCCTGTAGGACACTGAGAAGACGGACAGGGCTTTGAAGTGGTCAGAGCAGCTTTTCTGATTTAGTCCATTGATTTTCTTGGTGAGAAAATGTTGTGGTCACTTGAGTTGCATCAGGTGCTTCGACAGGTACATGTTGAATTTTTCTGCACATGTTCCCAGCTGCTGGGTCAACTATGTTATAGTTGTAGGGGACATCTTGCTTGCTAAAGGATACAGTTATGAACTTTTTTGTGTTTAATTTTATGCCACGGTTTTGACACCAGCTATTTGTTTGTGACAGGGCTTCCTGAAGGATGTTGGTAACTTCTGGAGAGTTTATGATGGCACCAAATTTACAATTTTCAGCAAACTTTGTTAGCCATAAGCCCTCAGCATTTGCCTTGACCTCTGAGAAGTAGATGCCAAAAAGGAGTGGTCCAAAGACTGAGCCCTGGGGACTCTGCTAGTGACAGGTCTCTTGGTACAGGTAGATCCACCCACTTTTGGGGTTCTATTTGTGAGCCAGTTTGCTACCCAGGGAGTTTCATAGGGATTTACATCAAATTCTCGGCACAAGAAATCTGAATAAAGCCTAAAGTAATGGGGGGGGGGGGGGCAAAGACCCAAAAATAGTGACAGATTTAAAATATTGCTCTAATAAACTGTGAAGGTTGCTAAAATAACATAATTTGTGTCAGTATGCATTTTCGGAAGGATATGAAGTCTGAAATTCAAATGTATGTCATTATTTAGTGACCTCAATCCTCAGTGATTTGCCAGAAAACCACACATTTTATTGGGAACAGACAAAAAAATATGAGGCAAAAAATCTGGACATTCTGTGAAAATATGGACAGTTTACAGGTATGGCTAGATTAATTTATTAACTATTCCTGAATGGGAGGTGATCTCCAATGCCTTGGTGAGGACCATTTATGCACTGTGTACAGTGTTTCCCTCATATATTTCTCCTGTGACCTTCTCAAAGAAGTCAACTAGATTGAGTAGACAGGATCTTTGATAGAATTGAACTGGCTCAGGTCAGTAGTTTGTAGGTTGCCTTTGTCTTTGTTTATTAATTCCATAATGATCCTTTCTGTAGCCATATCAATGAGATTAGTGAGATTTATTGGTTTATAGTTGCCCAAATCAGTTTACTCCCTGTCTTTCTGAAAGGGGTTGACTGTTGCAGTCCTCTAAATATTTGGTACAAACCCTCCCTTGCACTTTGCACCTGGGGTGACTGCCCCTTATCCCTGCCATAGGTACACTTTCATAATTGTGGGTCACCAAGCCAAAACCATATCTCACAACTTCTTAACTCAAGAATTGTGGGCAAAGTAAAAATAATGGAAGAACAAATATATAACATCAGGGACATGTTTTAAATATTATTCTAATTCACTTAGTAGAGTAACAGGTTTTACATCAAGATGCATTTTATGAACAATATGAGCTATAGGACTAAATTCTAGCATAACTGACTGACTGCATTTTTCCCTTTTGGCCTTCAGTGTGAAGGTCTTTTCCCCACCTCCTCACTGACCAGATTTTTGCCTCATAATTTTGGTCTGTTCCTCATAAATTTTTGGTTTTATGACAAATTATTGGCAAATCATTGAGGATGTAAGTCAGAAAATAATGATAGAGTTTTAAGTTTCAGGCTTCACAGCCTTCAGAAAATTCATGCTAATGGTAAACCTGTTATTCTATCACATGTTGAAGCCTATAAAAGTAATATTAAAAAAGATGTCACTATTTTGGGCCTTTGTCCCCCATTATTTATGGCTTTGTTCAGATTTCTTGCTCTAAGAGATGAGAGAGAGGTATGGTGTAGTGTACCTCTCAACGGATTAGTGAAAGAATTCTGGCCAAAGACAAAATATTGGAGAAACAAAGAGCCAAAATCAAGAACAGATCTTAAATATTGCTCATATAAACTTAGAACGTTGACAAAATAACATCTTTTGCATTAGCATGGATTTTCCTGAAGGATATGACATCTAAAACTGAAATGTCTATCAATATTTAGTGTCTTCAATCCTCAATAATTTGCTGAGAAAAAAAAACATACATTTTATGAAGAAGAGGAACAGACCAAACTATGAGACACATATCTCTATGAAAATCAGGGCAATTGAGAGGTATGGAGTTTAGCAGTGTCATTAATTAAAAAAACATTTGTTAGTGAAATGCTGGTATTAATGGCTGTTCTTTAACAAATGCCGATATTGTATTTTGCAGTCACTGTTTAAGCTCTCTTATGGTTAATTTACTATGGCACACTACTTGTTACATTCATAACAAGTAGCTACAGTTTTAAGTAGAAGAGCCATTTCTTTGTCTTCAAAGTAAAGACTGTTTTTCAAAATTTAGATTCAGCTATGGTTCTGGCAAGTGTGTGGGAGTCTCCCTTAAGTGTGGGGCCCTATTGCTTCCAATTTTTCCAACTGGCCAAAGGCCAGCCTTGCTCCCAGCACAATTAATTTGTGCAAGGGTAAACTGTTCCACAGTCTCCCTGCCCTAAAATGAAAAAAGGAAGTCTGAACTTGAGAACTATACTTGGGTAAAGATATTATTACCATACTACTCCCTGTAGAGACATGATGTTTTAAGAAACTGATACCCAGTGTAGCAGATACTGTATCATACACAAGTCACTTGTAGATCAGAATTAGATTACCCCAAACTAACCCACGTCCTGTGAAGAACAGTGAAGGACATTCCAATTATTAGATGCATTGGTGGAGTCTAACCCCAGCTACCTGACTTGTGAATGTTATTTGCACAAGCTCTAGTTTCTTCATCTGGAAAGAATTATATATACCGAAAGGCCCATAATGTTCAGTGATAAGTCACAGTGAAGGTGTATATAGTGAAAGCAAAACCTTTTCATCTCTAGTTGAAAAGCATTACATACTGTTGAGTATAACACCATAGCATCTTCTCATCACTCCTGTGAGATATTCCTCAAATCCCAAATCAGGATCCACAATAATTTCCAAACCCGTCACCAAACTAGCAGCAGACAGGACATGATTTTCTAGGTTTACTATCAAAATGTTGAAATTCACATGGTCGATGTTCATAACGTCGAAAGTCATTACACCAAATGTTCAAAATACCGAAAAAAAAAATGTCTAAATTTAAATGGTCGAAAAACACCTGCAAACGCCCCCTACACCCCCTGCTACTTATATATATTACAACTCTGAGATTGCACAACAGTGCAGACAAGGGAAAATACTTGCCCTGTTTGCAACATAATGTCGACAGGTAATTTGCATGCACTTCCGGTCGACCAAATGAACTACTTAATATTCATGTGTCGACCATATGGATTGATCATATGAATGTTAGACCAAATGAATTTCAACATTTTGATAGTAAACCGATTTACTAAAGTGCATGGCTACCCAAGATTGTTTTTGCTGGAATGATTTATCATGCATTTCTTGGCATTAAAACATACTTTGACCATTCTAATAAGTATAACCAACTCTGAAAAGCACCCTTGTCCTTAATATCAGTGACTATGCCACAATCTTAGTGTCATTGGCAAACTTGCTAAGTCAGATGCTCACTTACTTTGGGAATACAGTCATAAACCAAACAATACTGAGCCCAAAACAGACTCCTGAGGTGGCCCTATATTAATGTTGTGATCTATTTACTATGCTACTATAGCCATTTGAACACACACACACACACACACACACACACACACACACACACACACACACACACACACACACACACACACACACACACACACCCCAACAAATCCCAC
This sequence comes from Protopterus annectens, assembly GCF_019279795.1. Classification (NCBI taxonomy): domain Eukaryota; kingdom Metazoa; phylum Chordata; order Ceratodontiformes; family Protopteridae; genus Protopterus; species Protopterus annectens. The sequence goes on from NC_056729.1 coordinate 1,679,908,002, forward strand.
TTCAAACATGTGACTTTACTGGCCACCTACCACAGAGATGGATCTCTCCCACCTGCTGAAGGGCAAGGAGGGGGTGGGTTGGGAGTTGGGATGTGGATTCAGTGGCCAGATGGACAACAGATGGCAATTGACAGCAGAAAGAAAACTATGAGGATTATGTGTGAGTGATTATCCACAATTGACATGCACATGAACACACACATGCAACTCTGCCATGGATGGCATTGCACACTGTGGCTCATGAAAGTGGATTATGGGTAGGGTAAAACAATCACCCATTATGAAATATCTCCAGGACCTCAACTCTTATACGACAGAATGAACAAGTTTTCAGTTATGTTCCTAAAAGACTAAGGTCAGCAATGCAGGGGATAAAAAAAAAAGTACATTTGACAGTGCCAAGCAGCTTACACCGAAGCTGACAGCAGTCTGCTAAAGCAGTTTTACCAGTGAAAAGATTTAGAATCCTTTCTCCCTTATGCTCCTATCTATAAAGAAAGAACTGAATCAATGACATTCTGCTTTCAAAAAAATAATAACACTTGGTAGGTGCCTGTTAGGTAAAAATAGAACATGGTCATAAAAAAGAACATTCCAGTCTTGGTTTCAAAGAAAACAAAAGGGAGATATAAAAGCACCTCAAAGTGCTATCCATTTTTAACTATTTTTTTAAAAAGCTTGAATAAACGAAGCTGCTCCCTAAGGCTGGGAAATACATTGTAGGATAGCTTTCTCTCATTCATGGGAAACCATGTGGAACTGAGAAGGTAATACAAATACATGTCAACACAAGTAAGCAGATCCTAATTAATGCACAGTTTAAAAAATAACACAAATATTGTTTGAAAGAGGAAAATAATAAGGTGGTATTTGCTGAAGTGAGTATTCCAGCTTGACTATTCAAGCGGAGAAAAGCCAACCATTAGTATTCAGGGAGAAGTGTAGTCTCACAGCATACTTTTAAAATTAATTTGAACATTCTCCAATTAGTATAAAATAAATTTTACTCCAGGACAATTTATTCCACATGATTGATCAACATAAAGGAAAGACTCCTACAGTATGAGGTAGAAAATGTCAGATAGATATTTTTTTTCAACACAGATATATTATTTTTTTCCAAGTACAAAACACGGCTTCTTCTACAAACTGAATACAAACAGAAAAACCTAGGATACATTATTATAAATGCCTTAAGAATGGTGTAGTTTTATGATGTGCCATTTCTTTAGGAAAAAAATATATTTAATGCATTTATTAATATCATTCTGCAGCCTGTTCAGAGAAAAAATTCTTAAACACAATTCATACGCTTGGTTCATAGGGAAAAGCTTTAGCGGGGACTTGCTTTGCAGAGCTATGTCTGTGCAGTTCATAAACAAATGCGCTGCAGAATGTACAGGTTGCATCTTCTCTGTGGATCATATAGGTTCCTGTATGTTATAGCCTGCATTACAGAAATCTCTATGAAACGCACTTAACAGTGTAAAGCTCTGTCCAACACAGCCGTATTTTGAGGAATCACATGCAACAATAATGTGGATATTTAAGCACGCTGGACTCATGCCAGTTCATTAGAGAATTTAGAGGCATCTCACCTTTTCTGCACCTCATTACAACTACTTCAGACCTAATTTATATACTCTTGAGTCACAAATTCCATTGTCTCAGACCACATATAGCATAGGTGATTGACAAATTTTAGAATCACACAGGAGAGTTCAGTGTACAGAATAGCAAGACTGCATAAAGAATTATAAGGGACCCTTCCTCCAAAGCATAAAAATGAAAGAAATCCAGTGAAATATAGATAATGTTATTTCCTACAGGTTTCTGTAGCAGTCAGCCCTACTAACCATCTGTAAAATGTACACTTCACACAACCTGCTGCATATAACCAGATCTAGGATTTCTGGAATAGCACATCCCTAGTGCTCCAGTGTACAAATGCTGCCGGGGGGGGGGGGGGATTTTGAATAAAAAGCCTTAAATCCTTCACCTTGCTTCATAACATACAAGAATAATCCATTCACAAATAAATCTTAGATAGCTGTACTGAGCATAATACATAACTAAGCTGAGAACACAGGCATGTATGTGAATAAAACTGATATCCTGTATACTGGGAAGTCACTGTTGTGTATATCTTATAAGATCTGATAAACCCAAAAACAATACCCTGAGAAACTACAGTGCTAGAGTTTTACTGGATGACAGTATAGTCTAAAAACATGCTGTGTACATACTATCTCCCTACAGACCACTACAGACAATTAATAGTAAGGCACATCATTAGGTATTGTGACTATAACTTTGTATATACTGACAGCGTGCGATGTGTTCAGTCACATTACTGTGAACCATCCATGTGATATACAAAGCAGAAATGCAGACATGGGACTGTCTTTGCTGTTGTAGCAGAGGGAGTGTTGCTATCACCTGCTTCTCAAACCGAATACTTTTGTATTTAATATGCTATACAGACAAAACCATTACTGATCACATGCTGTATTGTCACACAGTACCATCTTTTAAACCATGCAGGGTCTCACTGATGCTTATATGACTCACTCTTGCTCTCATAAGCAAGTTACACAGCTGACTTCATGTGAGGGAGACAAAGGTGTAGGCTCTGGGCAACTCAGATATGCCACATCCATGGAAACTGTTGTTGGCACAACTGATTCAAGGATGACTAGACTTGTCACTGGAAATAAGGTGTAGTTCCTTGCTAGCACTATTTGGAAGGAATCTTGACATATAACAGGGAACAAAATATAAGCACAGGATAACCTAACTTTTGATCACAGCAGACTAAGTTGATTGGCATGTAATTGTACAGGCAGAGTTGAACATTCACATTAGCAACTCTCCCTAATAATGACAATAATGAGCAGCAGAACAGTTAGGAAAGCAGTCTTGCCATACAGTAAATAAAGGAAAACAGAACAGTGTAGCTGTACCATGCAGCCATGCAGTGCACTAAATGCAGATAGAGCAATGTAGCTATAAAACTGTTGCACAAAGTCCCATTACACAACATAGCAGTAAAGTCCTGCTAGTCCCATTAAAGTACAGTCTGCATAAATAAATAAATACATTATTGTGATGATATTATCAAATGAGACTGGACCTCAGGTAAAGATATAAAAATAAACTTCCTCTGAGCAGGCTCAAATCAGTGATATTACCATCCAAAGTACCACAAAGCACCACTAGGCTAGCAAGCAGCTGGTGCAGTTACATACTGCTGTTACATGCTTCAGTCTTAATGTTGCTCATGTTGTAAGGTGCAGCTCTGCATATTCCTGTTTTACTTGCAATTTTCTGCTGTTCATTATTTTCATTATTAGGGAGATTCAAAACTCTTTGTCCACATAGTCAGCTTCAAAAGGAAGTTAGGAAATCAGAATGAACCTATCCTATATAGCATCTAGGCTTGTCTGCAAAGCACTAGAGATTGACACCCATTTAGGTGATCCGAAAGTTGAATTGCTAGTGTACCAAGAATTTACCTTTTTCTCTATGATGGTGTGACTTCAGAATAGCTATTATTGAGGATGTGGGTGATGCAGTCCCCACATCAGGGGTATGTGGGGGGCATGCCCTTCTGCAAAATCTTTTATTTATTTATTTTTTATTGCAAACACAATCCACTTTTTTAACTATTTCTTTTTAACAATATATAACTACGATAATAAATTTTCATATCAACAAATATCAAATCAAATATTTACAAAGGTGTGTACTAAATAAGAAAGATTATTAGTTGATCTTCCAATATTACTTATTTATATATTATCACCTATTTTTTAACAGTTCCTTAAATTTCAGTCAAGTATTATAATATGAAGTGACTTGGTCCGTTCTTGTCTAGATTATAGCTAATTCAAGTTGGCATACACTATTAGTTCTTAAATTCTTTCAAAATAGGAGTACTCTCAGTCTTCCAGTTTATACTAATGACCCTTCTTGCCATAGCCAATATACTCCAAAAAAAGAGGATATTTTATTCTGGCAACACAAGTAGGAATTGGTATATTAAATTGAAACTTCCACAGAGGTTCTTCACTAAAAGAATACAAGGCATAATTAATATGTCCTATGCAGACTGCCTCAAGGCCCTATCCCTGTATTCTGTCTCCTTCAGGCTTTTGAGGGGAGATCTATGCCTGGCATATAGGACATTGTCAGACCCCAATCTGATGGACCTCCTGCATATCCACAAAACAAACAGCACCAGAATTACCCATTCTAAAGACTTAAACCTTGCCTGTGATTAAATAGGACCTGCTGGAGACATAGGTATATATCCCAGAGACTGCCCCATCTATGGAACAGGTTCACCATCCATGTGATGCAGAGTTCCTCCCTTACCCAGTTCAAGTGCACCTTGAACAATTGGATGGGAAACTGGAAATTCATCCCTGGTTTGTACCTATGTCTCTAATGGACACAGGAAACCTGTAAATGGTTCATCTCCCAGGCCCATGCTTATACTTATCAAGGGTATTAAAAGTTGTCAGAGATTTGGGATGAATGGCTAGCCTTAAAAAGGGCCTTGTTGTCGTTAGCCTAGTAAACACCTATGAACATTAAATAAGACCAAATATTTAGTTAAATTGGTTTGAGCAGTGTACAGTCATAAAACATATGTTGCCAATCATCATTTAACTTACTTCTTCAACATCAAAGTTCTCTTTAATACATTAATTCAACTTTATGTGGTGAACTTTTCTAAGATATATTCTCTTATCAGTGAATGGAAATTATTACTTAAAAATTTATTATTTTGTACTGTTATTGAATAATTTGAGTTTATCCAAAATTTGTCATGTATTTCTTTCCATTTAACACAATAATTAGAATTTAACCACAAAGTTATTGTTTTAATAATTGACGATAAAGCATACACTTCCAGATCTGGTAGATCAATATCTCCTGCCATCCAATCCCTTAGATGCTGATTTAAGGTCAATCTGGGTTTATCAAGAAACAGGAGAAAGTTCAGAATCAAAGAATTAAATTATCTTATGCAATCGTTTATCACTCAACATACAGTTAAAGTCACCTGACAGAATAATAGTCCCTTTTGAAAACTGTATTATCCCTTCAAGTTGATGTTTAACAACTTTTCCTTCTATTCTAGGAATCCAGTAAACATTAAGTAATATGCATTTTCCCGTTTATTTATAAAGTCACTTGACAAAACATTCCTTTCTCGTCATTATATGTGCTTAAGATTTTAGGTATTGGTATAAAATTCTTCCATAGTTTTGCTACACCTCTTCTCTTCTGATTGTAATGGGAAATAGTAAGTAAAGAGCAATAATTTCTATTAAGCCTATCAACCTCCTCTTGTATTAAATGTTTCCTGTAAAAATATAACTTGAGCATTAAACATCCTTAAGTATTTATTTAAGCTACCCCTCTTACAATCATTGCTCAAGCCATTAACATTAATCACTCATTTGTTTATCATAACTAATATATCACTTTTATAAAACTTGAATTGTTTATAGATAGATCTAAATATAATATTTTCAGAGTTGTCAGTTGAACCTGTTCTATTAATAATAGTAGACATCAAATAAAAGATAATTATATTATGAAATACTAAACATAAACTTAATTTATATATGCATCCACCCTCTTCACTAACCTAAGTAAGACCAAACAAAATAAACTCGCAAATTGCTTTAATCATATCGCTAGATTTGCCACCAAATCCACATATCGGAGACAAAACTGTCTGAACTTACAGACTCTAGATTGGCTTGAAATGCCTAACCAAATTCAGTTCAATCAGTTAATACTAGCCCATAACATTCTGTATCACCCAGAAAACACTCCTGTACTGAAAAACATTATCACCCCTTACAGTAACCTTAAAGTGCTACACTCATCCAGCAAAATTCTAGTTCAAACAATCAGTACCAACAACTCAGCTGGAGATTCCCTCTATGTTAACTCTGTTAGCAAAGCCTGGAACTCACTTCCTGCTGAACTTACTTACATGCCTATTCTAACCCAATTCAAGAAAAGCCTAAAACAGTATCTAAAAATGAGATGACTTTGCCATTGTGCTAATCCTGACTAATCCATGCAATATAATCATGTCATAAATATTCAAATCTATATTGTTTTTTCCAATTTGAAGAAAGTAACACTCTGTTTTTGTATAATGCTACAGAAAACAATATGTTTATCTGTAACAATGATTTTCACTATGTATATACATTCAAAAAGTTTATTGTCATAATAGGTATGTAACTGTTCTGAAAGTCATAAGTGGAGCTTTTCTCCCTGGGCCGTGCTGAAAATGGACATGTATCCAGTCGGACTATCCCAGCCAACAAATGTAAAATAAAATAAAATAAATAAAAAAAAAAAAAAAAAAAAAAAAAAAAAATTTAAGCTTGTTTTCTGCCTTTCCTGTTAAGTGGTATAGACTATTTGTAGGCTTCTGAACCCCCAAGCCCTTCTGTGTTGGAGGGAAGCCTTCTAGCTTAGTTTTTTTTTCTTATAACTAGCCAGTTTTCTAGTTTCAGCACTCAAATCTGTTTCTTTGATCTCAGCACTTGTTCAGAAAAAAAAAAAAAAATTCATCTGCTTTTACTGTACTTGTGATTCTACCAACTTTTTTTTACTTTTGCATCATCTTAAAAGTACTCAGTTGTATTTATTACTGCTTGGTGTAACTCATTCTAAGCCTTTTGGTTTAAACACTTGGGCTTCGGACCAGTTGTTTTGCACTGAGAGGGTTTGTGGTCTGCACTGTAGTGACAGAACAGGTAGCTTACATCCTTCTAGGTTGGGAACTGCTGACTGAGGGCTCAGTGTCTGTTATTCTAAAAGTGTATTAATTCTGGTTTAAGCACTTAGGCTTTCAGGCCAGTTATTTTACATTAAGAGGGTTTGTGGTCTGCACTCTTGTGGGAGGAAAGGCTGGACTCTGCCCTTCTGAGCTGGGAATTTCTGGTTGAAGGCTTATAATGCATGCATATCTGAACTGCTTCTTACTGAAGTTGGAGTGCCTTGTTTGCTGTGGCATAGACTGGATTCGGGTCTGCTGGATCTAGCTTTGTTTGTGTAACTTGAGCACTAATCCAGGCATTCTCTAAAGTATTCAATTGTATTTATTACTGCTTGGTAGTAACTTGATTAAAGTGTAGCTATCATTCTAAGTCTTTTGGATTAAGCACTTGGGCTTCAGACCAGTTGTTTTACATTAGGAAGGTTTGTGGCATGCACTGTGGTGGCAGGACAGGTAGCTTTCATCCTTCTAAGTTGGGAACTGCTGATTGAGAGCCCAGTGTCTGTTATTCTTAAAGTGTATTAGTGCTGGTTTAAGCACTTGGGCTTCAGGCCATTTATTTTACATTAAGAAGGTTTGTGGTCTGCACTCTTGTGGGAGAAGAGGCTGGACTCTGACCTTCTGAGCTGGGAATTTCTGGTTAAAGGTTTATAGTGCCTGAATATTTGAACTGTATCTTACTGAAATTGGTACACCTTGTTTGCTGTAGCATAGACTAGATCCAGGCCTGCTGAATCTAGCTTTGTTTATATGCTTGTTGTTTGTTTGCTTGTTATTTCCCTGGAACGCTAATTCCACCTAATACGCGGCTTCTCAGTGCTTCTGTGGATCACTAGTGATATCTGCATTGCTTACTGTACTTATTTCCTTGTTTCACTTGAAAGAAAGTTACTGTTTGTCGTTTTTGCATTTAAGTTACCTGTAACACATTGCACTTAAGTTACCTGGCACTTGCACACTAAAGCAATTATATAAGTCAGCACTAAAAATTAAAAGCACTACACCCTCACTCCCCACTGGCCCTGGTTTTCAATTATTAAGGAATTCCCATTATTATTCTAGCATGTCCAAAGGTCAGTTGTCAATCTCCTCTCCGGTCCAGCTGGTGAATCTGGGAATCTTGAGGCAATGTTACAACTGCCTCATGTACACAGACAACCCTCTCCTCCTCCCAACAAATTCCAACACATGTGAGAGATGCAACCATATAGCCAAACTGGAGGCTAAGCTCTCTCAACTCAGTACTGGCATAACCAATCAGGAGGAGAAGGAAACCACACTCACTACAATTCCAGTCTCACATAGACTTACCACGACAGCAAACCAAACACATAATCACACAAAAACATACTCGGAGGCTCTAAATAAAGATCTGCCGAAGCAGCAGAGACCTCCAAAGCAGACACCCAAGCAGCCACTACCCCAAAACAAAACATGTGCAACACATATCTCACAAAGCCAGTGTGCCAAACAGTCACAGCCCTTAAGACTAAACAACACACCTGATACACTTGTAATAGGTGACTCTATCATCAGGCACACTGACGTCCTGCTCACCAGGCTGAACAAGGAGAGGGTCACGGTGAGCAGCCTGTCAGGCGCTAGGATCCGCCACATAACACAAGCACTCAGGTCACTCCAAGGCAAGTACAAATATGACTCAGTCATTGTCCATGCTGGTGTGAATGACATGAGATGTACCTCCCTAGACTACATGAAAAGAGACATAAAGGAGCTCTCTGAGCATGTAGCCCAGGCCGGTATGACCCTGACCTTGAGTAGCATCTTACCCTCACCAAGAATGATACCACAATATGAAGACAAGATGATCAATTTCAACAATTGGCTTAAGTACTGGTGTCATTCAAAGGGGATCAAATGCCTGTCAGCTTGGGATGATATGCTCGACAAGCCACGATGCTTCGCTAGGGACGGCTTGCAACTGTCACCCCTGGGCTTTCGGATATTGGCAAAGGCTCTTGCTACCCCCATAGTGCCTTTTTTAGGCAAGGCTCAAAAGACAAACCCACCTCCATAGGTATCACAAGGGATAAGAAACTAAGAGTAATGCTACTCAACACCAGAAGTCTAAACCTCAAGATGCACGCACTCGAAACTCTCCTTAGCATGGAGAACATCGATATCTGTGCAGTAACAGAAACCTGGCTCAGGGCTCCCGACAGCACCCCAGCACTACCAGGTTATACCTCATACCATGCTTTTCGGCCCCAAAACTTGGACCGAACCACAAAAGGAGGGGGAGTATCGATATTCATCAAAGATACCCACACCTCCAGGTTGGTGGCAAAGCATGAAGCATCAGAGACTATCCATGTGCAACTAACAGTGGGTAAAACTGCCTTCCAGTTTATAGCCTGCTACAGACAACCCTCCCAAACCCAGGAAACCCACTCGGCCTTCCTGAGAACACTGGAAAATATGAAGGTCTCTCCAAACACCATTATATTGGATGACTTCAACTACCCAAACATAGACTGGGAGCATTACTCTAGCTCCAACACCCTAGCCCAAAGGTTCCTAGAATTTATCAACTCAAATACTATGGAACAACTTGTTACCACTCCCACAAGAGGGGAAAACATACTGGACCTGATCATCACCAACATGGGGACTCTATGCTCCAGACCAGAAGTGTATCCCTCACTGGTAAGATCAGACCATACGCTAATCTCACTGGATATTCACATCCCGACCCCACCCCCTGCCCAGAAAACCACAGTGAAAAACTTCTCTAAAGCAAATTTCACACTCCTCAAAACTAAGGTGGAATCCTTCAAAGCCCCTGGGCCTGTGGAAAATATGGCCCAGACCGCAGAATCCTTTATAAACGCATTTTATGAACACCTTCAGGAATGCATGGATCATGCGATCCCAAATAAAACCAAGACCCAATCCTCCAAAGGCAGACGTCCTGTCTGGTGGACCCCAGCCATAAACAAACTATACAATAGAAGGAGGAAGCTACTAAATGATAGAGCAAAATCCCAAAAAGGGAAGGCATCACTGATCAGTATTAGCAAAAAACTACGGGCACACATAAAATTGTCTAAGGCTAGCTTCGAGAGAAAAATTGCACAGGACACTAAGGATAATCACAAGGCTTTCTTTAGTTATGTTAGGAACCTGCGTGGTAATTCCCAGATATACTCAGAATTCATCCAAAATGACAAAAAATACACCGAACCCACAGACATTGCCAACATCCTAGCTGACAGGTTCAGCGCAAACTTCCCCCCACACCAAAAGAGCAAATATCTATCCCAGCAGAGTGCTGCCCCCCTGACATCTCAGATGCTCAGGTAAGAGCCGCCCTCTCCAAAGCAAAAAACACAGCATCAATGGGACCAGATGGTGTCCTGGGCTGTGTCCTACATGAACTCCAAGAAGAGCTAAACCCAAACATAAAACTACTGTTCAATCTCAGCCTTACTACAGGATATGTGCCCAAAGAGTGGCGTACAGCAACAGTGGTCCCTCTCCATAAAGGTGGTGCCTCAACGGATCCTGGAAACTATCGCCCCATAAGCCTGACTAGCTTGGTCTGCAAAGCTATGGAAAGGATCATCATGGACCTCATAAATAAAGATATTGGGGACCTACAAACACTGGACCCTACCCAGTTTGGCTTTGTTAAGGGCAGATCCTGCCTCTTAAACCTGGTTGATTTCTTTGAAACAGTCACCAAGGCCATTGACGAGGGGAAGGTGGTCCACACAGCCTACCTGGACCTCGCAAAAGCCTTTGATACAATACCCCACTCGGGCATTATAGATAAGCTCACCAGCTTATATATAAACCCCTATGTCACTAGATGGATTGCAAACTGGCTCAAGGACAGAACCCACATGGTTAGAATTGCTGGAGCCATGTCAGACTCCAAACCAGTTACAAGTGGTGTCCCACAAGGCTCAGTCCTGGGACCTCTCTTGTTCGGTATATATTTTCGAGGTACAGGCCAACACGGAAGGACTGTGGCTGACCAAGTTTGCAGATGACTGCAAACTGGGCGCCATAATCGACTCTTCAGTCGACACAAGCATCCTCCAAAAGGGCCTCATAGAAACAGACAACTGGTGCCAGAGCCATGGCGTCAAGCTAAATGCCAAAAAGTGTATAGTCATCCCCTTTGGCAAAAATAAAGTGCCCACAAATTACCACATAGGTGGTAATCCATTAAGTACAGAAGAAGTAATTAGGGACCTGGGGACCCAAGTTGATAGCAATCTCTCATTTGACAACCACGTGGCCAAAGTGGTTAGAAAAACATTTTATATAGCCCACCTAATCATGAAGGGATTCACATCTAGATCAGAGGACATCATCGTGCCTCTTTACTCATCCCTCATCAGGCCCATAATTGAGTACAATGTCCCTTTTGGGATGTACCTTACCAGACACCTGCAGCAACTGGAAAGACCCCAAAAGTACCTCACCAAGAGGATCAAAGGGCTCAAACAGATGCCATATGCTGCCCGGTTAAAGAAACTCCAGCTCTACTCAGTGGCATACCACCTGTTCAGAGGCGATCTGTGCCTGATGTATAAAGCCATGTCCAACCCGGAATTAATGGACATGCTGCACGTCAGAAAATCTAAATCCCATCGAGCTACGCGCTCGAGAGACTTGAACCTCAGCACTGAAATAAATAGGACATGCTGGAGGGACAGATTCATAACCCAGAGGCTCCCTTCACTCTGGAATAAAATCCCAGTCCAGGTTAGGCAGAGTCCCTCATTGACTCTCTTCAAGAGGAATCTTGATGAGTGGATGGGAGATCGTAGGTTTACCCCGGGTATCACTTCTGTGTCACTGTTTGACAGAGGCACAGTATACTAACCTCGAAAAAGGGCATAGCAAAATAAATTTAAAATGGGTGGCGAAAGCCAAACACATTCTGGCTAGGCTTATAAATGCCCTAGGGCAGATAGCCTAGTATGAACCTATGAACCTATGAACCTAAATAAATCAATATATTTCACCCTCCATGGAGTTTAATAGCCCTAGTTTGAATAGCGGCCCTAACCAAATGTACCCTCTGACCTCCACAATCAAAAACAAACTTTCTTCTCCTACTATTTGAAAATTTAAATTATACAAAAAGATAATTCATTATTATAAAATATATTATTAATTTCTGTTAAGTGCTTTAAAAAATGTATGTCAGGAGTCATATCTCAAAATATTAAGTTATCCTAGAACCAACGACTCTATTAAACAGATTTATCACATATCTGATTACATTTCCAAGATTCTACATTAATTACTATGTTTTAATTTAATCCAAATATTACATATATGTAAACCATCCATTTTCTAAATTAAGATAAGATACACAATAGCTTATGAACTGTAAACATTAATTTCATTCAATAGTTGCATATTCATTCTGTAGACATTCATTATTTAAAAATACATGTGACCTTAATACTTCAAATAATAGGTATTTTTATATATCGCTTTAAATGACAAAATGTACTGCTTTAGTATGGACTTAATATAAAGTTCCAATTAATTATCAGTATAAGAGAACAATAAGACTGCCCAGCAGATGTTCAATTATTAAACTGAGTAGAGAATATATTGTTTCTTTTAAAACTTCCTCACACCTAGTTTAATTAAATAACTAATTTATAATACATTTATTTCACATTTTAATAATGTCTTAATAATCTCTAAATACTGTCTATAAAACTGCTGGTCTTGAATAAATTTCCATTTAACATTTTCATATCATACTAAAAAAAGGAATAAACTTACTTCCTATTGTTTAACTCGGTGTGCAAAGCTGTGTTATCCAAGGGTTAATCTTCTAAAAACAGAAACTTGTTTTATATATTTTTTAAGTTTAAATAAACAATATCATCTAATTGTTTTATCAACATTTGGTAATAATTAATAAGATATGTTCCTTTTAGTTTCTTCCATGAGTGTGTTCATGTACGTGATTATAGTTTGATTTAACCTTTAACTTTTCCCATGCGACATCATTAAAATGTCCTTCCTCTTTCACTATCTCCCCTTCCCTCTCCCCTCCCCAACAGATGCACTGAACATTAATTGTACAAGTTTGATGGGAAGGGTGAGTAAAAAAAAAAAAGAGACCAAAGAAGAAAATGCTGCACAAGCATAGATGAGCAAGTTTCTCACCACAAACACCTTGCCACACTCAGCATACTCACAAAGCTCCGATCCCAAAAACCCATGTCCACACAAAAAGCAGGTCCACTAACCTGCCACATTTGCCTCCAACCTTTTATCCCCCAATCCAAACCTAAGGAAAAAGAAAACAAATCCAATGAAAAAAGGAAGAAACCCAACAAATATACTCAATCACAAGGCTTAACATTTAAAACAGCTATAGGCTTCCCTGATCTATCAAAATGCACACGTCACACAACATGCCAAAGGATGTGCCACTGCCTCCCAAAACACTCACTCTCACAGTATAACAAACTTTTATAATGTGATAGCTAATAGTCATTCTAAAATAACCTTGAGTCTTAAGCAAGTCACTTTAACTCTATACAGAATGAAAAGTAATACAGAAAAATAAAAGAAGAAACAGAAAGATCTCTGCGATTAACAGTGTTTCAACCAAACTTAACATAACAGCTTATTTACTGTAAAACTAAAGAGCTGTGTGAAAGATTGATTTAGCTAATTTAATGCTTAAAATATGTTTATTAATTTTATATATATATATATATATATATATATATATATATATATATATATATCTGCTTTACAAGGTCAAAATACCAGTAGAACATCTTTTATAACACTGACATGAGAAACTCAAAACTTCATAATCCTGACAAGTGAAATCGCTGACTTTCAAATGAACTAAATTCAAAAACTTGATACTCAAAATACCGACATAAATGAAGTAAATGTTAACCTCTTCTCACCCCCAGTGTAACCATACTATCCAAGAAAAGAAAACAGTGTAATTCACTGTTCCATGTGCACAATATGTAAAGTAAAAAGTCCTCTTCAAATGAAATAACACATAATGCTGTACACTCTGGTTTACACATTAACAAGTTTAACCATAGATTAAACAAATTCCAAAGCACATTCTGACTTACCTCCCAGTTAATCCAATTATAAAAGTAAGAACTCATACCATAGCAACACAACACTATCATTTTAAAACACCATATTATGTACCTAAGCTCACCTACACTCCCCTGCTAACCAATACCCGCAAAATCAAAGAATATCCCACTGAATATTCATGATGGTATTTACAGTACTGACATGAATATTCATTAGTGATTGTTAAATTCCATTAATGTAATAATTTATTTTCTACTTTTATGTTTTTGCAGGGGGGGCTGTGCAAATTAAATATACCAACTCTGAGATCACACTACAGTGTGGAAATGAGCAGATTTCCTGTTCTGCTCAGCTGACAAAGTCGGTATTTGAAACGTTCAGTCTTCTGAATATTGGAATACTGAAATTGCACTCATATGAAATTTTGCTTTTCCAGTCTTGGCATTTTAAAAAATTGGTCTACTGGTATTTCGATCATGTTAAACAGATCCATTCAGACAACTGCTATGCTGTTTTCACAGGGTGCTGGATACCGCTCTCAATGACTTAATTTCCTCCACGGTGGTGCAGCGGTAGCGTTGTTGCCACACAGCAAGAGGTTCTCCCGTTCGCTTCTCGGCTGGAGTGCGGGAAGTGCCTTCTGTGTGGAGTCTGCATGTCCTCCCCGCGGTTGGGTGGGCATTCAAAAGACATACATAAATGGGCATGCCTTAGTTGAAGGTTGAATGTCAAGCTGGCACCTCGGCGTTCGTTAAAATCTACTGCCAAACATTAGCGGACCGGAGTTCCACTGTGGCGAACCCTAACCGGGAAAAGTCGAAAGATAACGACAACAACATTCTACTGAAAATGTATTCACTGGTGTTTCCAGGTACAGTAGTATTACACCAGTACTGTGCAGTCTACACTCACTTCCAGCTACCTGAAGGATTAGGTATATGGAGCTCCTTTTAATGTGCTTTCCCTGTGTGGTGTGGAACTCACGTACCTTAAAGAGCTGGGTTAGTCCATGTCCTTCACTGCACTTCTGATGAAGTGTTACTGCTTGCCAGGATGCATTCAGAAACTTCTCCTTTAATGCTTCTGCTCCTTTGGAAATCAGTAACTCATCAGATTAGAATGAGACTCAGCAATGACCGATTCAAGAGACCCCTGAAAGTGCTTCTGTATTCAGGCTTTCAGAAAGACTGCAGACTGATTATTTAACTTAGGCTAATGCACTTTTTTGTTATAATGGCTTACTTATTACTATCCATGCATGTTTATTAATTCAGTGTTTTGGTTAATTACTCTAATATGCTTAGTCACTGAGCATGAGTAGCATCTGATTGCTATGATATATGTATTTGTGTCACAAAAATTATGACAAAGTGTAAATGTTAGCAACAGATATTTTTGCAAAGAAGTGGATGCAAAGGATAAGAAGAAACTGTCAAATTCAAAATGGTTAAGGTGTTTACCATACAGACACAAGGTACAGTGTTTGATTTTCCCTTTTGGTCATTCTCTGGTTACTGATTAATAGTCTGACTGCCTAGTATTTACTTGAGGAGGGATTAGCATTATGGTTAAGGTTTTCACATCACAAATACAAAATACAGGGTTTGATTCTGATCTCTAGTTATTTCCTAGGCTTGTAATAGTCTGCAGACTGATAAATGACATTTACTTACAACTCTATGATGATGATGACAGTGACGATGATGATCTCAAGGCCCAAAGAAGTTATAATCTCACTTTATTTATAGGTTCATAGATTGTTAACTAGGCTAACAACCACTTGGGCCTTTACAAGCCTTGCCGCACACCCCAAACCACTTCAGTTTTGAGTATCACAGGCATCCATGGATGGAGAGATAATACTTTTCTTATTGACAGCCTCTGTCCATAAGGGACATGTGGGCCAGACTAGGGGTCTAAGGGTTTCATATGAATAGGGTCAAGGATGAACTCTGTTTTAAATGGACAGGGAACCTATTCCATGTGTGAGGATCCTTTGGGACACATATCTGTCTCTCCAACATATTCTGTATATATCAAAAGTGAAGTTCAGATCACTAGATCTAGTGTTGATGGTGCTGATTTTTTTTATTTTTGCATGTGTGCAACAGCTCCATCAGGGCTGGGTCAGAGGAAGTCCTGAAAGCTAGGCAAAGATCGCCTCTTAGCAGCCTGTATGAGACTGAATACAGAGTCTTTAGGTGGTCGGTGTAGACAGGGTATTCATGCCTTGAATTCTCCTGGTAAGAAACCTTTGTGGAAGTTCCAGCTGTTGTAAGTGTCTGTTTAGATACATGTCAAAGAGGCACTGTATTTAATGACAGGCTTGATAAGGACCACGTAGAGTGGCACTATAACTTCCTTGAACCAGGATGCCATACCCTTACCTATAGGTTGGGTGGCATAGAGCCAAAGAGTCAAAACCAGAGCTGTTGGACATGCTCCAATTAAAGAAATTCCAATCCCTCTGAGCTAAATGCTTTAGGGACCTAAACCTTGTCACCACAATAAACAGAATATGCTGGAGGGATCAATTCCTGTCCCAGAGACTTCCAATACTCTGGAACAGACTACCCATCTATGTCAAACAAAGCTCCTCATTAGCACTCTTCAAGAAAAATCTTGATGATTGGATGGGTAATAGGGATCACTTCTGTGGCTCTGCTTGACAGGTGACTGCAGATGACTGCAAACTGGGTGCCATAATTGACTCTCCAGCTGACACAAGCATCCTACAAAAGGGCCTCATAGAAACAGACAACTGGTGCCAGAGCCATGGCCTCAAGCTAAACACCAAAAAGTGTATAGTCATCCCCTTTGGCAAAAACAAAGTGCCCACAAATTACCACATAGGTGGTAATCCATTAAGTACGGAAGAAGTAATTAGGGACCTGGGGACCCAAGTTTATAGCAATCTCTCATTTGACAAACATGTGGCCAAAGTGGTTAGAAAACCATTTTATATAGCCCTCCTAATCATGAAGGGATTCACATCTAGATCAGGGGAGGTCATCGTGCCTCTTTACTCATCCCTCATCAGGCCCATAATTGAGTACAATGCCCCTTTTGGGATGTACCTTACCAGACACCTGCAGCAACTGGAAAGACCCCAAAAGTACCTCACCAAGAGGATCAAAGGGCTCAAACAGATGCCATATGCTGCCCGGTTAAAGAAACTCCAGCTCTACTCAGTGGCATTCCACCTGCTCAGAGGTGATCTGTGCCTGGCGTATAAAGCCATGTCCAACCCGGAATTAATGGACATGCTGCACCTCAGAAAATCCAAATCCCATTGAGCTACGCGCTCGAGAGACTTGAACCTCAGCACTGAAATAAATAGGACATGCTGGAGGGACAGATTCATAACCCAGAGGCTCCCTTCACTCTGGAATAAAATCCCAGTCCAGGTTAGGCAGAGTCCCTCATTGACTCTCTTCAAGAGGAATCTTGATGAGTGGATGGGAGATAGTAGGTTTACCCCGGGTATCACTTCTGTGTCACTGTTAGACAAAGGCACAGTATACTAACCTCGAAAAAGGGCATAGCAAATGGGTGGTGAAAGCCAAACACACTCTGGCTAGGCTTATAAATGCCCTAGGGCAGATAGCCTAGTATGAAACTATGAACCTATGAACCTAAGGGGCACAGGAAAATAATTTTCTTGGGTGGCGAAAGCCAGGGTACCTTTTTTGGCTAGGCTTATATAGGCCCTAGGGCCAATAGCCTAGTACCTACCTATGAACCATTGAATAATTTTCTTACTGTCTTAGCCACATGTTGGTCAAAGGCCAGATTGCGGTCTACATCTGTTCCCAGACCCCTTATTACTGGGTTGACTCTTAGGGGTGTTTTATTGATGCAGTAATTAACTTGGGTCGACAGTTTTTTTGCACAGAGTTTTAGGCCATGGCTTTGGCACCAGTCATTGGTCTGTGTTAAACCCTCTTGCAAGATGTTGGTGTCTTGGGAGGAATGTATAATAGCTCCCAATTTACAGTCATCTGCAAACTTTGCGAGCCAGAGGCCTTGTAAGTTAGTCTTGACTTCTGAGAAGTAGATGCCAACCAGGAGCAGGCCCATCATGGAGCCCTGAGATACTCTGCTGGTGACAGGTCTCTTGGTGGAAGTGGTCTCACCAATCCTGACTTCTTGGACTCTGTCTGTAAGCCAGCCAGCAATCTAGCAAGTTATGTAAAGATTTACGCACAGCTCAGAGAGCTTGTCTGAGTGAGATACTGTATTGAACGCCTAGGCTATGTCAAGATATGCAGTCCATTGCCTTGGTGAACTTCTCAAAGGAGTCTACCAGGTAAAGTAGGCATGACCTTCACTTAAAGCCAAATTGGGATGGGTCCAGTGTCTCTAGGTTGCCACTGTTCTTGTTTATCATTTACATAATAATTCACTACAAGGCTTTGCATATTGGGCTTGTTAGACTGATGGCTCTGTAGTTCCCTGTGTCAGGTGACTGTATACTCTTGTGGAGGGGAATGACTGTTGTGGTCCTCGAGTCACTTGAAAAGTAGCCTGTTTCAAGGTTGTTGTTTAAGAGTACCTCAAATGGTCCTAATAGGTTGTGTTGTTCAAGAGGCAACAGGTGATACTGTTGGGATCCATGGAGGTGGTGTTCTTGTCTTTCGTGAGCTCTGCCAACACCTGGTCCCTATTAATAGTTGGGATAGTATGTTGGAGGGTATTTTACCTGATAGAGTATGTGGGGGGGGGGGTAAGAGGTGAAGTTTGAGCTGATGTCACCCTGACTGCAGAAGGTGATACCATTCACCACCAGTTCAGCACACCACTGTGTGTTACCTTTAAGGATCTGGACATAGCTAAATAAGGCCTTGTTGTTGTCCTTAGCCTGCGAGGCTATCCTGGCCTCATAGTTGGCCTTGCTGGACTTAATTAGACCTCTTAACTTCTTGTTTACTTGTATAAGAGAGCACTTGTCTTTAAGGGAGTCGCTGTTCCTGATTTTGGCCAAGAGTTTTCTTCTTTTATTATATACCCTGTTTAGATGAAGATTCCACCAGTGAGGCTTGTTTTGGGTTTAGTTCTAGTAGTTTTGGCAGCCTCTATGCAGCCATTCTTATGTTTATATAGGAGGTCTGTGAATAATTCTTCTCAGGTAGCTATGGTCTTGGGGTTAGGGAAGCCTTGAATTTTGACAAATGGCAAGCAGTCACTTAATAGAATAGTTCCTAATGGTTACTGAGTTAGCTGGGTTTTCTGGGTTTATTTTTACTTTAAAGGAGACAGATTTGTTATCTGACCTCAGTAGTGAAGACATGGCATGGGAGTGGGGGGGTGCAACACTCTCACATGTTTTTGAGTATCAGATCCAGTATATTTGATACTCTGGTTGGAGTGTTCACAATCTGTAAAAGGGTGTTTGTGTTAATAAAATTCAGGAAGCTGTGTGGCTGTGAGTTTGAGGCAGCGTACATTTCCAGTCTATAGCAGTGCAGTTAAAGTCACTCATAAATAGGGTATTTAGTTGCATGGTGAGAACCCCTAGTAGATTTAGGTAAGAGTCATGAGACTCTAGGGGTATAGATGGTGACGTGTAGTTAACAATGATATGGTGAGGGACCTCATCTATGGTTACTTGCATGTGGATGATCTCCATGGTATTATCCTGTTTAACCAACCTGAAGGTAAGTTTGTTGCTAATGTAGATTGAGGCACCTCCACTTTTGGCCCAGTCAGTGCTGTTACTTGTCTATATGTGTGGAAGGCTATGAAGCTTTGCACCACCAGAGTCCTTTCTATGACTTTAAACCAAGTCTCAGTCACAGCACAGATGTCTACATTCTCCAGAGTGAGGAGAGCTTGAAGGGTGTGAAGCTTTTAGTTCAGACACGTATCACTGAGCAGTATCACCTTAACTTTGCTTTGAAACTTTTTCACTATGTTGATAGTTTTGTTTTTTGGTAATGCCTAAAAATGTTTCTAAGGGATGGGTAAAGAATTAGCCATTATCTAAAAGCTGGGGGGAGGGGGTACAGTCCATCCTTGGCAAAGCAACGTGGTCTGTTGACCATCTCCTCCTATGCTGGCAGATATTGGATCCCCCTGGATTGATATCAGAAACTAATCCTACTATTAAAATTAATCATTTTATGTTCATGACTGCCGCGGTGGTGCAGTGGTAGTGTTGTTGCCTCACAGCAAGAGGTTCTCCTGTTTGATTCTCAGCTGGGGTGCAGGGAGTGCCTCCTGTGTGGAGTCTGCATGTCCTCCCCACGGTTGGGTGGCGTTCGAAAGACATGCGTAAATGGGCGTGCCTTCGTTGAAGATTGAACATCGAGCTGGCACCTCGGCGTTTGTGAAAATCGACTGCCAATCATTAGCGCACCGGAGTTCCGCTGTGGCGACCCCTAATCGGGAAAAGCTGAAAAACAAACAACAACAACTGTGCATTCATCCTTTGTGAAGGTAAAATGCTGCTCAATGCAAGGCTCACACCTATCTGTGACACATATTCCAAGAAATCGATTATATCTCTTCTCATATACTCTGTTGAAGTACATCTCAGGTCATTTACACCCAGACGGACTATGACAGAATCGCATTAGTACATGGGGTGCAGTGACTTGAGAATGTGTGTGTGATAACGCAGATCCTGGCTCCAGATATGCAACCAACCATTATCTTCTACTTGTCTATTTCCTCCCTTATTAGGCCCATCATTGAATATAGTGCTGCCTTTGACATGCACCTCTCTGTGCACTTAAACCAACTCACATTTTCTTCTGGAATATATGTGGACATTTTTATTAATGGTTGACATTATCACTGTCCCACCACTACTGGATGATGCAGCTGGATTTCTTCTTCATAGTATCCTTTCTTGTATGTTTAGTAAAAACTAATGAACCGGTGGAATACTGAACCCATGCAACTTGTCTGAGGATAGAAGCCATAGTCTTCTGATCTTCTTTCATCATAAGCAAGTGTGCTGCCTACTGACATGATAACCTGAAATGAAATCGAAGAATATCGAAGAATGCAGCTTAATGCTTGTTAACCTCCTAGGCTACATTCACAGAAAAGGTGGTTATTTACAGTTATTATTTTACATTCATGTCTTTCATATCTATGTTATTACTACTCTGCAGGAATACAGGTTTATATGGGGCCAGGGCACCATGACTATCCCCTGGTCAGACTCTGACTCACTGTTGTTAAAGATGAACATAGTTTTCTGAATGGGGCTATCTATGTAGGTCTTAAAAAGACCTTTAGCAGCACAGATGATTCCTTACTGTTACATTAATTGAGGCTGAGACAAATCTCAGAAAGTAGCTGTTCACCTAAATGGAACACAGGCTGAAATATATGAATGAAGTATCATTTAAGGCAGATAATATGGCACATCACCTGGATTCTTCTCCAGTGGAATTCCATAGGGAGCAGTCAGCTCACATCTTGTATTAATGATTTTCAGCTGCATTGTTTATGATTTAGACATTGTTAGGGTTGGTGTAATGGTTTAGGTGTTAATCTCACAGACACAAAGTTCAGGGTTTGAGTCTCACATTTGGAAGGGAATTGGCTAGGCCTAAAATGGCTCACAAGGGCAGCTAGCTTAGTGATGATATATGAGCCTATTATTACTACTTCCAACCATACATTCAAAGTTCAAGATGCTTTCCAGTGGGATTTCACAATATTTATAACTGACCCATTAGTAACAATTATTGATAGACTTAGTTATTTTTCTTTAATTCTACTTAACTCACTTATTCACTTCAAAGTGACCTACAAAATGACTCTGTATTAGCAAGCAGTGAGGCTAAGACAGGAATCAAATTCTGCATAGGATGCCAGCCCAATGAAAGACACACACACTCGCAGACAAACTGCTCACACATTTAGGGATAATTTGGAATGTTACACATTTGCTGCTGCATATTTTTCGGATTCAGCAGAAATGCATAGACCCCACACAGAGGCAAAACATGCAAGCACTACAAGGAAGGCACCACAGCTGGGAATTAAACAGGTGAGCCAAGCGCTTTGAGCATACTGAACTGTATTGGTGGGCATAGGGAAAATAAGCATGTTGAGAAAGACTGAGAAACTAGATTAAACAACAGCAAAAATAAGCTCATTCTCATCTAAAGACACATAACAAAGCATCCCAAAGTAGTCATATCAGATCCTTGTGGATTTGATTTGAAAATGTGGTGGGAGATGAACTGAATTGAAGCCAAAGACACATCTATGATTACTCTCTCTGGAGAGCTCACATGGTGACTGTGTCCTCATTCCACAATCATGATATGGGCTATTCACATATCAATCAAATTATTCTTAACAAAATTGTTCTTTTTATAACTTACTTCTTAGACACAGACAAGTGCATCACCCTCAAAAAGGCAAAACTGCCTATACAATTGTGTGTCTTTCTACTTCTAGTCATCCTGCTTCACAAAGCAGTTTTCTCCTTCACTATTCTTCTCTGATAAATAAATGTTTACTTTTTGGGAAAATGGCATTTTGGACAAGAAAACCAGTATGTCTTCCTTTTCTGTTTGGCTAGGTTTCAATTTAAATTAGAGTTAAAAGGCATTCCCTAAATAGCTAGGTCTGACGCTTTGAAACCTACTAAAATATAAAATGAGATGCATTCAGGATTATTTTCTCTTCAAATTATCTATGGTAACGAAAAAAACACTCCTCTAGCAACAGTGTAAACCAAGTAACAAAAATTATCTATGGTATTATCCCAGTTATACTCATTAGGAGTGGTATATAATTATTGATCATGGAATGGAGAAGGCCAATCTTTAAACAAACAGGATAGGTTATTTCAAATACAAAAAATGAAAACTGGATAGGCTTAAAATGGTCCACAAGGGGAGCTAGTGTGGCATCTACCTATGAACCTATGAATTTATTAGACATTTAGATTCCCGCTAGGAGATTTTAAGGAGTATGCCACACATGAACCAGCTTAAGTATTGCATTTCACAGCTTCTGTTTTCCATTGCATTTTAGTATAAATTTGCTTCTGAGGATTTAACTGGTAATTATGACAGTTTATTAAATATTTCTCTACACTGCATTACGGCATGATAGCCATGTAATAAAGGCAAGTCTATTCTATATGTACATAGTGTGTGTGTGTGTCATTGCTGAAAATGGTCCACTTGACTATCTCACTTATGTGACAAAAGAAGATACTGCCAGCACAGCTATGTCACTGGTGAATATCAAAATGATTTATACAAGATGCTGTGTCATGTGTATATCAAACTTCTTGTACAGACGTGGGTGTTGAACAGGTATATGTAGAGTGTTGTGTGTCTGAAATGTAACTACAGTGTGCCCTACTGGAAGGGAACAGAAATATAACGGAACTATTGTAACTGTTTAAATGTATAAGCTTAAGAGGGGAAACTGGAGGGTTAACCTCAGTCCAGCAAACTTTAGAAAGTTATCTGAAATTAAATTACTTTATAGGCTACTTAATAAAGAGGCTATCTCACAAGTTTTCTGTGCAGCTAGAGACACAAAGTCTATACTAGGAAGCTTTCTGTATTGTCCTTGGAGTTAACTGTTACTTTTGAAGTATGAAGGAATGCAATTGTTTTATGACTTCTAGCATCTGCCAAAGATCTGAGCAAAAGCCCTTGTCTGTATATTTTTACAGGCAGATGCTAAATGCTGCCAGCTTCTAGCAATGGGGGTTTTGCCCTGGGAACTAGAAGTCACATTACCAGAAATGATGTAATTCTGCAAGCTATCCCAGCAGTAATATTTTTGATATTATTTTGAGAAGTCTCTGAGAGAAGCGGAGCATTCTGGATTCTGTCTTGGACCTGACAGCAACAAAAAACATTCACCATATCTGCCTTGCTCTAATAAAGTAAGTTTCTAGGCAACAGTATAACTCTTTTAGATACAGTCAGGAATATAAAGAAGTTTTATTTAGATTTAGTTTTTCTATATTTGTGTGTCTGTCCTGCAGTGTTGTTTTAAATATTTCCTGTATTTCTGAACTCTAATATCACTGTGAATATATACTGAGTATTTTCTTGTTCTTTTATTAATCATCATTAAATATATTCAAACCCTTCATTGTGGCTGATCTGTGTAGAGATATTTAAGTTTTGAGAGTACTTGCATATTTATTTGGTGACACTGTGTGGGCCATTCCTAATAGCCTTGCTCTTGGTCAAACTGCCATTTGTATTAATATTTTGTATACAGTAAAATTGGACATCCTTTGTTAAGCGCCTTAAAGTAGCTGTTGAAGAGTGACTGGTGGCAGTGGAAACTACCTTATAGTCTGGGCAGAAAGGGGCATAGCTAGTAAACCTGTGCATGTGTAAATCAAACATCAAAGAGTGTGAGTGACAGATACTTGGGCAGGGACATGAAGCCCTGGTTTGACAGAGAGGATGCTGGAAGTCTTTGCTTGGTCACTCAGCTGAGATCTCAACTCTATAGATGTGCCGGGGGGAGTCTTATTGCGGATCTGGAGGAAGAGGAAGAAACCAGCCCAAGACCTACTGCTGTCTCTGGGTGTTCCTAAGGGGAAATTGCACTTGATACAGAGAGCTGCATCTGGAAATACTGTGTGTGTACCTGTCATCCTCTCAGTGAACTTCCCCCACTGTTGCCACTGGTGAGGATTGAGGTTCCTTGATTACTGGTCCAGTGGTGGGTCATCACAACTTACTCAATTAAAAATATATGAATGTGTCATTATGTAAATATAACACTAGAGTCATGTCACATGAAGTGGAGGTCTTAAACAACAAAACTTCAGAGAAAAAAAAATCGAAATCATGGAGTATGTACTACAGAAGATAGCAGAAACTAAGAAATGAAAAGGACTTGAGGAAAGGAAATCTGTTTAACTATTCTGGTGAAAACAATACTTCTGTCCTAACAATATAAATCAGACTGTAGTCAAGCTATACAAATTCTCAGGAAAGTTATCAGAAAGTACAAGAATAGGACAATGACGAAGTGCTGTTTTTAGTCTAAACAGAAAGGAATGCAAGGACTGTCAGGAACTGAAAAGGCATAAACAAAGAAAAATTGGGATGAGTAAATAAAAGCTCCAATAATAAAAAGGAATGAAATGGGTGCCAACAAAGGGAAGGGGAGCAAAGATGAAACTGATGGCATAACAGAGAGCAGCTAGGCCAGCAGGTACTATATGGTTCCAGTGAACACAGCCAACAACAGATGAAGTATGGACTGTATTATTATTATCAGCATATCACTATTTGGAAAAAGGGAGATAACAAGGTACATACCACAGAGTACATTGTTAAATAAGGTCTAAATCCACTATAACTCAGAAAATTGTAAGCAGTGAGTGACTCACACATGATTTGTCTTGGTGATAGTAGGTTGGAACTCTGAATCAAAATGCATAGCATGTCTTTGTGCACAGAAGACAGCAGTGCATAGGAACACTGTTTACATGATACACATAGTGAATGGGATGTTAAGCAGAAAAATGTCTAACATTTAAATAAATGACAGCTATCTGGGAATAATGAGATATCTCGATTAATGAAACCATGTCAAATATGCAAATTTAGCCTAGTAACCATACTTAGCAGACAAAAGACAGTAAAAAATAGAAAACTAACATCATAACTAAGGTTTTGCATAATCTCAAACCACAAGTAATACCCATGCTGGCTTAAAAGCAAAACTAGGAAGTATAATGATTTCAAAACTGAGGCTTGCAGAGCAACAGGAAATGTGTTAGGTAAGGATATCCTAGTTTCAGTTTATTCAAAATCAGTTAGCATAGTAGGAAAGATTGAACATACTTCATCATTTTGTTGTTTCTGTGACACTGCCAGCCCAGCTATCTGGAATTTTGTAAATAATTCTATTTCATTTGTGAATATTGATATGATTTATACAGAACTGTATGTTATGTACTGAGCTTCAAGAATGTAACCACAGCATACCCTGCTGGAACATAGAAGGTTAACTTACAAAACATCAAAAATATAAGTTGAAATTAAGTGCTTTATGATGTGCTATAAAAGTTAGTAACTGCAGCAAGGAAACAGGATGTCTAGAGCTAGAAGTTTTTTCTATTGTCTTGGAGAAAAGTAATTGCGATGTTTAAAATGTAAAGTGTTTTGTTGCTTTATGACTTCCTAGCAGCTGCACAGTTCTGAAAGATATGCATTTTTCACAGAGAGATGCTAAAAATGATTGTACCTTTTGACAATGGAGGTAGCTTAGGAACTGAAGTCAGGTGACAAAGAGTGATGTCATCCAAGCTGACCCAGCAGTAACATTTGAGATTAACTTAAGAACTCTCTCAGAGAGAGACTGGGAATTTTGTATCTTATCTTGGACCTAGAAACATTCATTCAGCACTTCTGTCTGCGTGTTGTCTGTAAATAAGTCTTAGGGCATATTATCTGTCAGATATAGATAGAAATACAGTAAAGATTAGTTTAGATGTTTTCTGTATTTATCTGAAACTGTCCTGCATTGTTGTTTTAAAATATTTTCTGTGATATTGAACTCTGTAGTTACTGTGTTGTTTGAGTATTGTCTTGTTCTTTTATTATTTATTATTAAATATATTTAAACCTATCCTTGTGGATGATATTTGTGAGACATATTTAAGCTCTTTGTGTACTTGCAAATGTATTTGGTGACACTGTACAGGCCACTCCTAACAGCCTGGCACTTGGTCAAAAACTACCATTTGGATTAATAGTAATATTACACAGTAGGATCGGACACCTTTTGTAAGGGCCTTAAGTAGCTGATGAAGAGGGGCTGGTGGCAATGATAACTACCCTATAGTCTGGACAGAAGGGGCACAGCTAGTAAACATGTGCCAGCTTTCCTCAGAAGTGTCTATGTGTTTGTATATAAATCAAATCTCAAAGTGTGTGTGTGTGTGTGTGTGTGTGTGTGTGTGTGTGTGTGTGTGTGTGTGTGTGTGTGTGTGTGTGTGTGTTTGCATATGTGTGTGTGTGTCAGTTACTTGGGCAGGGATATGAAGCACTGGTTGGACAGAGAGGGTGCTGGAGGTCTTGGCTTGACCCATCAGCTGAGATCTTAACCCTATAGCTGTGCCAGTGGGGATTCTTAATGGGGATTTGGGAAAAAGAGGGAGAAACCAGCCCCCAGACTGACCATGATCTCTGTGCACTCTTAAGGGAAATTGTACTTTACTGTGTGTGTACTTGTAATCCTCCCAATATGTACATCCCTCAATGTTGCCAAGGGTGAGGATTGAGGCACCTTGATTACTGGGCAAGTGCAGGGGTGTCACAGTTTTTTTTTAAATAAAATCTAGTGTGCTATCACCTTTGCTTCCCCCCCCACACACTTTTTCTCTCTGTTTATTCCTTTTCTGTTCCTGACAGCTCTAACATCCCTTTTTTTCTATCCTAAAAATAAAACTTTGTCATTCGCCTTCTGTTACAGTACTTCCAGATAAAAATTTTTTTTATTTACTTCTGTTGTAGTTTGCCTTTCTTAAGAATTTCTACACACATTTGCATGGAAGCGTGTACACATGCTTTCATATACACACACACACACACACACACACACACACACACACACACACACACACACACACTATTTATTTTATTTTTATTTTAATTTTGCATTTGTTTACCGGGGAGGTCCGACTGGACAGAGCTGTCTGTTTTCAGTAGAGGCACAGGGAGAAAAGCTCCAGAACAACTGCTAACATACTATACATAAAATATTTACACGAGCTTTGTGGTTTAGATATACAATGATAAAATAGAGCAGATAACATATGACTGCATAGGATATTTACATGAGCATAGTTGTTTAAACATACAATTAAAAGTATAGCAGGTAGTAGCATATGATTATTGTTCATACAGTATGTTTAGTAGAGATAATCTTGAAGATGTAGTGAAGATAAGACAAGAAAGGAAAACCTAAAAAATACTAGCCAGATAATCTTTAAGATGTAATGAAGATAAGGCCTCTGGCTAACGAAGTCTGCAGATGACTGCAAACTAGGAGTCATAGTCAAGTCCTGAAATGATGTGGACATCCTACAGAAGGGTCTCACTGAGACAGATGCCTGGTGTCAGAGGCATGGCCTCAAGCTCAATGCCAAAAGGCGCATTGTCATCCCCTTTGATAAAAACTCTGTACCCATGAACTACCACATAAATGGCAGTCTACTTAATGCCAAACGTGTGATAAGAGACCTTGGGACCCAGGTGGACAGTAGTCTCTCCTTTGATAATCACAACACCACAGTAGTCAGAAAATCCTTCTATGTGGCACACCTCATCACAAAAGGGTTCTCATCCAGGATAAAAGAGGTAATTGTTCCCCTCTACTCGGCACTCATTAGACCCATTATGGAGTACAACCTCCCTTTTGGAATGTACCTCACAAGATATCTGCAGCAGCTGGAAAGGCCACAGAAGTACCTGAAAAAGAAGATTACTGGCCTCAAACAGGTGCCATACATTGACCGCCTCAAAAAACTTCAGCTTTACACTGTAGCATATCGCCTACTCCGAGGAGATCTTTGCCTAACATATAAAGCTATGTTAAACCCAGAGGTGTTGGACATGCTACACCTAAAGAAATCCCAATCTCTCTGAGCTACATGCTCTAGGGACCTAAACATTGTCACCACAATCAACAGGACATGCTGGAGGGATAGATTCCTGTCCCAGAGACTTCCTATACTCTGGAACGAGCTACCCATCTATGTCAAGCAAAGTTCCTCATTAGCACTCTTCAAGAAAAATCTTGATGAGTGGATGAGAAATAGGAAATACACCCCGGGGATCACTTCTGTGGCTCTGCTCGACAGCTGCCGATAGCTTAGTACCTACCTATGAACCTATGAAAAGAAAGGAAAAACTAAAAATACTAGCCAGTTTGTCAAAGGAGGAGAATATAGACAAGTTCATATGAGGTTCACTGACATTTTAAGGGAAAGTTTTTCAACTTAGTCTAGGTGTGAGTTAGTGGGTATAGATGGGACAGTAGGGAGTAGGAAGTGGTGAGTTGGTAAACAACATGTGATAATATATAGTGCATCTGTGGGAGTTTTAAACAGGTTGGATAGTGGGTAGGGGAAAGGAGCTAGAATATGTCAGCCAGGTGCTAGGCAGTTACAAGTAACATGTGATAATATATAGTGCATCTGTGGGAGTTTTAAAGAGGAGGTTGGATAGTGGGTAGGGGAAAGGAGTTAGAATATGTCAGCCAGGTGCTAGGCAGTTACAGGTAACATGTGATAATATATAGTGCATATGTGGGAGTTTTAAAGAGGGTGGATAGTGGGTAGGGGAAAGGAGTTAGAATATGTCAGCCAGGTGCTAGGCAGTTACAAGTAACATGTGATAATATATAGTGCATCTGTGGGAGTTTTAAAGAGGTTGGATAGTGGGTAGGGGAAAGGAGTGAGAATATGTCAGCCAGGTGCTAGGCAGTTACAAGTAACGTGTGATAATACATAGTGCATCTGTGGGAGTTTTAAAGAAGAGGTTTGATAGTTGTTAGGGGAAAGGAGTTAGAATATGTCAGCCAGGTGCTAGGCAGTTACAAGTAACGTGTGATAATAAATAGTGCAACTGTGGTAGTTTTAAAGAGGTTGGATAGTGGGTAGGGGAAAGGAGTTAGAATATGTCAGTGAGGTACTAGGCAGTTACAAGTAACGTGTGATAATATATAGTGCATCTGTGGGAGTTTTAAAGAGGTTGTATAGTGGGTAGGGGAAAGGAGTTAGAACATGTCATCCAGGTACTAGGCAGTTACAAGTAACGTGTGATAATATATAGTGCATCTATGGGAGTTTTAAAGAGGTTGGATAGTGGGTAGGGGAAAGGAGTTGGAATATGTCAGCTAGGTGCTAGGCAGTTACAAGTAATGTGTGATAATATATAGCGCATCTGTGGGAGTTTTAAAGAGGTTGGATAGTGGGTAGGGGAAAGGAGTTAGAATAAGTCAGCCAGGTGCTAGGCCGTTACAAGTAACGTGTGATAATATATAGTGTATCTGTGGGAGTTGTAAAGAGGAGGTTGGATAGTGGGTAGGTGAAAGGTGAATATGTCAGCCAGGTGCTAGGCAGTTACGAGTAATGTGTGATAACATATAGTGCATCTGTGTGTGTTTTAAAGAGGAGTTGGAAAGTGGGTAGGGGAAAGGAGTTAGAATATGCCAGCCAGGTGCTAGGCAGTTGAAAGTAACGTGTGATAATAGTGCATCTGTGAGAGTTTTAATGAAGTTGGATAGTGGGTAGGGGAAAGGAGATAGAATATGTCAGCCAGGTGCTAGGCAGTTACAAGTAACGTGTGGTAATATATAGTGCATCTGTGGGAGTTTTAAAGAGGAGAGTGGATAGTGGGTAGGGGAAAGGAGTTAGAACATGTCAGCCAGGTGCTAGGTAGTTACAAGTAACGTTTGATAATATATAGTGCATCTGTGGGAGTTTTAAAGAGGTTGGATAGTGAGTATGAGAAAGGAGTTAGAATATGTCAGCCAGGTGCTAAGACGTTACAAGTAATGTATGGTAATATATAGTGCATCTGTGGGAGTTTTAAAGAGGTTGGATAGTGGGTAGGGGAAAGGAGTTAGAATATGTCAGCCAGGTGCTAGGCAGTTACAAGTAACGTGTGGTAATATATAGTGCATCTGTGGGAGTTTTAAAGAGGAGGATGGATAGTGGGTAGGGGAAAGGAGTTAGAACATGGCAGCCAGGCGCTAGGCTGTTACAAGTAATGTGTGATAATATATAGTGTATCTGTGGGAGTTTTAAAGAGGAGGTTGGATGGTGGGTAGGGGAAAGGAGTTAGAATATGTCAGCCGGGTGCTAGGCAGTTACAAGTAATGTGTGATAATATATAGTGCATCTGTGGGAGTTTTAAAGAGGTTGGATAGTGGGTGGGGGAAAGGAGTTAGAATATATCAGCCGGGTGCTAGGCAGTTACAAGTAACGTGTGATAACATACAGTGCATCTGTGTGAGTTTTAAAGAGGTTGGATAGTGGGTAGGGGAAAGGAGTTAGAATATGTCAGCCAGGTGCTAGGCAGTTACAAGTAACGTGTGATAATATATAGTGCATCTGTGGGAGTTTTAAAGAGGCTGGATAGTGGGTAGGGGAAATGAGTTAGAATATGTCAGCCAGGTGCTAGGCAGTTACAAATAAAGTGTGATAATATATTGTGCATCTGTGGGAGTTTTAAAGAGGAGGTTGGATAGTGGGTAGGGGAAAGGTGAATATGTCAGCCAGGTGCTAGGCAGTTACAAGTAACGTGTGATAATACATAGTGCATCTGTGGGACTTTTAAAGTGGAGGTTGGTTAGTGGGTAGGGGAAAGGTGTTAGAATATGTCAGCCAGGTGCTAGGCAGTTCCAAGTAACGTGTGATAATACATAGTGCATCTGTGGGAGATTTAAAGAGAAGGTTGGATAGTGAGAAGGGGAAAGGTGTTATAATATGTCAGCCAGGTGCTAGGCAGTTACAAGTAACATGTGATAATATATAGTGCATCTGTGAGAGTTTGAAAGAAGAGGGTGGATAGTGGGTAGGGGAAAGGAGTTAGAATATGTCAGCCAGGTGCTGTGCAGTTACAAGTAACGTGTGATAATATATAGTGCATCTGTGGGAGTTTTAAAGAGGTTGGATAGTGGGTAGGGGAAAGGAGTTAGAATATGTCAGCCAGGTGCTAGGCAGTTACAAATAACGTGTGATAATATATAGTGCATCTGTGGGAGTTTTAAAGAGGTTGGATAGTGGGTAGGGGAAAGGTGAATATGTCAGCCAGGTGTTAGGCAGTTACAAGTAACGTGTGATAATATATAGTGCAGCTGTGGGAGATTTAAAGAGGAGGTTGGTTAGTGGGTGGGGGAAAAGAGTTAGAATATGTCAGCCAGGTGCTAGGCAGTTACAAGTAACATGTGATAACATACAGTGCATCTGTGTGAGTTTTGAAGAGGTTGGATAGTGGGTAGGGGAAAGGAGTTAGAATATGTCAGCCAGGTGCTAGGCAGTTACAAATAACGTGTGATAATATATAGTGCATCTGTGGGAGTTTTAAAGAGGAGGTTGGATAGTGGGTAAGGGAAAGGTGAATATGTCAGCCAGGTGTTAGGCAGTTACAAGTAACGTGTGATAATATATAGTGCATCTGTGGGAGATTTAAAGAGGAGGTTGGATAGTGGGTGTGGAAAAGAGTTAGAATATGTCAGCCAGGTGCTAGGCAGTTACACGTAACGTGTGATAACATACAGTGCATCTGTGTGAGTTTTAAAGAGGTTGGATAGTGGGTAGGGGAAAGGACTTAGAATATGTCAACCAGGTGCTAGGGCAGTTGCATGCCCAGGAATTGTTTAGGTGGGAGATAAGCTGTTTTTGAAGATCATTTTGTTAGGTTGCACCCTGATTTGTAGTGGTAGGGAGTTCCAAGTCTTGGCAATGTTGCTAGAATACAGGGAGTCACCAGAGTTGTAATGGCGTTTGGAGATGCAATTAATGCCTTGCTAGTGGATCTAAGTTTTCGGTTATTGGAGTAGAGGGTGATTGGGTCCTGTAATGCTGGAGTTTTGTCAGGTTGGTACAGTATTTGATGAACTAGAAGAATTTGGTTTAGAGCTAAGGTGTTTGGGAGCTCCAGCCGGGAAAGCTGTTTTAGGGCTTGACAGTGATAAATGCGGTAGGAGGAGTTTGTGGCAAATTTTGTTATTTTGTTGTAGCATACTGATAGCTCTTGTTTAGATTAATTAGGACAGGAGAAGCATACAGTAAGTTAGAGAGAAGATGGGTATGAGCTAGGGTAACCTTACTGTTGCTGGTTAGGAAGTTTTTACATCTACAGAGTACCTAGTTTTTTGTTGACTTTGGTTATTGTATGAGTTATGTATTTGTCAAATTTCATATTATTGTCAACAATGACACCTAGTAATTTGGTTGTGTTATGGGAGAGATGGGAGTATTATCTGATGCAGAAATAGAAAACGGAGGAGTAGGTACTGCTGCTCTGGAAGGATGGAAGAGCATAATTTGTGTTGTTTTAGGATTTAGTATTAGCTGGTAGTTTGTTAGCCTGGTTTCAATGGATGTAAATGCTTCCTGGGTCTTGATGTGAAGTTGTTGGAGGGTGGGGGCAGAGCTGATTAAGGTGGAGTCATTAGCATATTGAACCAGGTTTGCTAGAAGGCTGACTTTGTGAAGATTATTTGAAATATAGTGAAAAGTAGGGGTCATAGGATTGATCCTTGGGGTACTCCTAGTTTTTCAGGAAGTAGTGGGAAGTGATTATTCCACTGAACAGCTTGTAGGCATTGGGAGAAGTGGTCTTGAAACCAAAAAGGGCAAATATCTATCCCAGCAGAGTGCTGCCCCCCTGACATCTCAGATGCTCAGGTAAGAGCCGCCTTCTCCAAAGCAAAAAACACAGCATCAATGGGACCAGACAGTGTCCTGGGTTGCGTCCTACATGAGCTCCAAGAAGAACTAAACCCAAACCTAAAACTACTGTTCAATCTCAGCCTTACTACAGGATATGTACCCAAAGAGTGACGTACAGCAACAGTGGTCCCTCTCCACAAAGGTGGTGCCTCAACGGATCCTGGAAACTATCGCCCCATAAGCCTGACTAGCTTGGTCTGCAAAGCTATGGAAAGGATCATCATGGGCCTCATAAATAAAGATATTGGGGACCTACAGACACTGGATCCTACCCAGTTCGGCTTTGTTCAGGGCAGATCCTGCCTCTTAAACCTGGTCGATTTCTTTGAAACAGTCACCAAGGCCATTGACGAGGGGAAGGTGGTCCACACAGCCTACCTGGACCTCGCAAAAGCCTTTGATACAAAACCCCACTCGGGCATTATAGATAAGCTCACCAGTTTAAATATAAACCCCTATGTCACTAGATGGGTTGCAAACCGGCTCAAGGACAGAACCCACATGGTTAGAATTGTTGGAGCCATGTCAGACTCCAAACCAGTTACAAGTGGCGTCCCACAAGGCTCAGTCCTGGGACCTCTCTTCATAGGTTCATAGGTTCATAGGTTCATACTAGGCTATCTGCCCGAGGGCATTTACAAGCCTAGCCCATAGTTTTGTGGCTTACGCCACCCCTTTAGTATGGGGAACTATACCCATTATTTTGCTGTGCCTCTGTCGAGCAGTGACACTGAGGTAATCCCTGGGGTATATCTGTGATCTCCCATCCATTGGTCAAGATTTCTCTTGAACAAGGCCAGCGAGGTGCTCTGCCTCACATATACCGGGATTTTATTCCACAGCTTGTTCCGTATATATTTCTTGGAGGTACAGGCCAACACGGAAGGACTGTGGCTGACCAAGTTCGCAGATGACTGCAAACTGGGCCCCATAATCGACTCTCCAGCCGACATAAGCATCCTACAAAAGGGCCTCATAGAAACAGACAACTGGTGCCAGAGCCATGGCCTCAAGCTAAATGCCAAAAAGTGTATAGTCATCCCCTTCGGCAAAGCAAAGTGCCCACAAATTACCACATAGATGGTAATCCATTAAGTACGGAAGAAGTAATTAGGGACCTGGGAACCCAAGTTGATAGCAATCTCTCATTCGACAACCACGTGGCCAAAGTGGTTAGGAAAACATTTTATATAGCCCACCTAATTATGAAATTATTCACATCTAGATCAGAGGAGGTCATCGTGCCTCTTTACTCATCCCTCATCAGGCCCATAATTGAGTACAATGCCCCTTTTGGGATGTACCTTATCAGACACCTGCAGCAACTGGAAAGACCCCAAAAGTACCTCAACAAGAGGATCAAAGGGCTCAAACAGATGCCATATGCTGCCCGGTTAAAGAAACTCCAGCTCTACTCAGTGGCATACCGCCTGCTCAGAGGCGATCTGTGCCTGATGTATAAAGCCATGTCCAACCCGGAATTAATGGACATGCTGCACCTCAGAAAATCCAAATCCCATCGAGCTACGCGCTCGAGAGACTTGAACCTCAGCACTGAAATAAATAGGACATGCTGGAGGGACAGATTCATAACCCAGAGGCTCCCTTCACTCTGGAATAAAATCCCAGTCCAGGTTAGGCAGAGTCTCTCATTGACTCTCTTCAAGAGGAATCTTGATGAGTGGATGGGAGATCATAGATTTACTCCAGGTATCACTTCTGTGTCACTGTTAGACAGAGGCACAGTATACTAACCTCGAAAAGGGCATAGCAAAATTCATTTTAAAATGGGTGGCGAAAGCCAAACACACTCTGGCTAGGCTTGTAAATGCCCTAGGGCAGATAGCCTAGTATGAACCTATGAACCTATGAGCCTATAATAGAGTGGGGGTAATTAGTTTTAATTCTGAGAGTAATGTTAGAAGTTTTGTATGGGAGACTGTATCAAACACTTTTGATTAGTCAAGGAAAACTGCAGACACTAGTTGGCCGTTGTTGTGTTGCATATTTACTAGGTTACTAAAATGGATGAGTGCAGTGGTAGTGCCATGGCTGGGGTGGAATCCATGTCGAGTTTCGGTAAAAAGATTGTTGGAGAGGAGATGTGTTAGGATATGGGTGTGAATAGATTTTTCCAGCATTTTAGCCAGTGGGAAAAGTATAGCTATAGGACAGTAGATTGTTAGATCAGTGGAGGTGCCCCCTTTGTGTATTGGTATAATGTAGGAGATTTTCCAGAGAAGTGGCACCTTTTGTTCTGAGATTGATCTGTTAATGATTATAGAGATTGGGTAGGAAATGGCTTTGGTGGCTATTTGTAGGAATTTGGGAGGTAGTTTGTCTACTGCTAGGGTGGTGGGTTTAAGTTTGGTTAGGTGTCTGTAGACGGTGTAAGTTGGTACAGGTTGAAAGGTGAAGGGATTGGTGTTATTTGATGGGTTATACAGTATAGTGGGGGTTCAGGAGGATGGGTCTGTTGTCAGCTTTAGTATAGAGTTGGTAAAGAACTCATTAAATTGGGTGACTGTGTTTACAGAAGTGGTGTCTATGTTTGGATGTGGAGTTGGTGATTTACCTGGTTGGAGAATACTGTTTATAGTAGCCCAGAACTTTTGTGGGTTGGCATTGTGCTTAGTTTGAATTTCACTATATTATTTTTATTTGTCTAATCTGATTTTT
This sequence comes from Protopterus annectens, assembly GCF_019279795.1. Lineage (NCBI taxonomy): Eukaryota > Metazoa > Chordata > Ceratodontiformes > Protopteridae > Protopterus > Protopterus annectens. The sequence goes on from NC_056729.1 coordinate 1,679,944,010, forward strand.
TTCACAGTGTTTTTGTGCCAGGTGTCCCTTGCTTTGTCCCTTTGTGTCATAAGTTGCCTAGTGCTCTTGGTAAGCCATGGGGCATAGACAGTTTTCATGCGGAAGTTGGTTGAAAATATGCACATGTACACAAACAACCCCCCCCCCCCCACACACACACACATACACAGAGTATGTGTATGTGCTCACAAGCATGAGTGTATGTATATACATGCGGGCAAATGTGTTTCTGGGGATGAGTTCTGTCTGTCTTTTTCTGTGTGAGTGGTGTAGATGTTACTTTATTTTTTTGTTAATTACATATTATGTTTTAATCCTTCCATCACTTATGCATAGATTTTTATGTGAGGTAATGCCATTTCATCAAAGCTAAGAACTTGAATAACAGCATCTGGCTAAAATTCAGATTTGTTTACGGACAATTCTGTGGCAATAAATTACTGTTCCTTGAGGTTTCATTTATGCCCTCTCAATGATGCCTACTATTGAATGGGAGGTTTGGATGACTTCCATCAAAAATTACAGGGAAAAGGGAGATAGAAAGGAGGCCTATTCATGTATAGTGGTATACAGGAATGTACATCATGGGGCACATGCATGCCCAACTGCACACTAGTTTCCTGAAGAAAAGTATGGATAAAGCATAACAAAAACAGCAACCTACTGCCATTAAGTGTCAGAATGTTAGAGACTGTACATCTGTTCCTTGCTCACAAACAGAAAGCAATGAGATATGTAACTACAGAACCTTAGGTGGTATGCAGAATAACACAGCACTATGTGCAAAGGAAATTAAAATGGTGGCTGTAGAAACATATTTATTCATTTTATTTATTCATTTTCATTTGTTGAACAGGATAGTCCACCTGGGCAAATCCTCTCTTCAGCAAAGGCCTGGAGAGAAAAGCTCAATGTTTACATATTACATAAAACATTAGAAATGTAGCATATGATTACAGTTTTTAAATTACTCAAAGTGGGTTTGAAGAAAACAAAGTTTCCAAAAACATACACAGACATGAACAAAAGAAAACAATCAAATGGCATACATATGACATATATATAAAATAGGGAGCTGAACTTCACATATTGGCTACATACAAGAAGAAACTAGCACAGTTATGCAAATATAAAATTAGAGTGATGAGTATGATTATTTCAGAAAAGGATGAGAGGTTTCATGGCTGGAGTTGGTACTGTTATCCAGCTGGATATCAAGGAGCCAAACTGAGAGCTGGACAGGTTTTATTTGGGTCTAGTTTTTTACAGTAGTTCAACTGATATGTTGCGTGAAAATTTTGTGATATAAGTTGAGTAAAGTGATTCATCAGCTATGGGTTTAGACTTACTAGAAATTAGTTGACATTTATTATTAGGAGCACAGTTCCTGTGTAGGTGAGTAGTGCTGGAGAATGTTGTTTAAAGAGGAATAATTTTTGGGTTTATAAATTAGGCTGTGTGCAGTAATGTGTTACTTGTTACATTTCTTGCACTTTACTAGAGCTTTAAAAGCTGAAGTGTTTCCACTGCTGTTATAGTACTTAATTACATTGTGTCTGCTAGTTTTATAGGACTGTATTATCTAGATTGTGTAGTTTCCCTGCACATAAGCTCTAAAACCAGCATTTTTGCATTAAGAAGGTTTTCTGACTGCACTCTTGTAGCAGAAGTGTGCTGTAGCAAACCTATTTGAGTTAGAGGCTGCTGGCTGAAAGCTTATTGTGTGTTTTTATGGTTGGTTTGTAGGCCTTGCTGTTGTTAAACTTGTTTTTCTGATTCTATGTAAGTCCAGTGTTTGCACTAAGTTGCTCTCCACTCAGTGTCGGGTAGCAGTGACCTATATAGATGCAAATGCCTTCAAGGTTAAACTTTCCCTTAAAATAACTATTTCTACAACCTTCCCCAGTTCCCCTGAGCATCACCTTGATGGATAGCTGTAGTTCACGCTGAGTATAGCACAAATTCTTCATCTGTGTGCTATCATCCCAGTCTAGTTAAATCTACCCACCTTTCTCCCTGGTTAAGCCCAAAGTAAAATACTTGAAATCACAGACAGGCACTTTCCTGCTAGCTCTGTGCCAGCTTGGTGGACATGGGAATCCTGAGGCAGTGTAGCAATTGTCTCATGTACACTGGCAACCACTTAATCTTCAAACAAAAAACAGGTTGTCAGCACATGCACATCATTTCCCTTGTTAAGTAAGGTCTTGACACATAAACCCACATATGGAGAGGTACTCACAAGTAACAACAAAACCCCAGAAACCTCCTGTATACCAGTGGTGGCTGCTGACTTCAAATCAAACAGGGGCTGCAGGAGACATCTGAATGGGTGGGTTCAATGGGAAGGGGTGCAGCCAACTAGAAAGGGGAGGAACTATGCTCAAAACTACAAAAACTGTAACTTTAATTAAATATGCTGCCCTGGGTACCAAACCATCATTATGCAAGTTCAATCAAGACAAAATTAAGTGGAGAAGAAAAAAAATATTTCAATCCATTAACTGCATGACAGCTTACTTAATATCTAGATGGAAACAAAAAGGTTGTGAGGCATGAAAAAATAAATTACTTTTAAAATACATTACTGGAATGCCAGTCAAAATCAAATTTAAGAAAAACAAGCAGCACTCAACTCAAACCACTTCTCCTTGCACTGCAGTTCTAATTATAATTTATATTCAGGTTTATTAAAGTACCAAGTAACATGCTGAAAGTAGCAATCTCTGTGATACCCCACTTGTAAAAATGTTTCTTATCCAAAAAAGACCTACTGCCTGACAACAACTATCTACTTGTTTCATTGGGAAAACATGATCAAAGTAAAAAATGAAAAGCAAACAAGAAACAAGCTCAAGATGCATTGCTTAAAGGATTACTGTACAGGTAATGGACCACACATGATAGATTGGCATTCTGTTTGGTTTACAGGTAAAGCCTGCAAAGATGACTGCAAGTCTCCAACAAATGTAATGAGCTTCTTAAAATAATGTAATCCTGTCCTTTATTACAAATACTGTCATATGCATTTCAATACCCAAGGTTTATACATTATCTAGTTATGCAAGTATTCTCTGCATGGCAACAACAGAAAGGCTTTCAATGTTGGCAATTCTTTAATAGTATGCTTATTAAAGCTTACGTGCATCTTACAATCTCAGACAAGCTTATCTGATGGTCATTAAAGCATTGATACTTAACCACAGAGCAACAGGCACTTCCTGAGTAATAATAAGCATAAATCAACAGTATAAAAATATGACAGAAACCAGAACATTCTGCAAAATCAAGGACAGAATAAAAGTAGTACTTGTGTCTACCTTGGATGGGGGGATACTCTGCACATTTACATTGCATAAGTACTCCTTGCCTTGCTTGGACACATCCAGAGTCACACTACATGATGGAGTGGGGTGCAACAAGTATGTCACAATCTGAAATGTCTCTAGCTGACTGTGATGGCCCTGACACATTTGTCATACTTCTCAACCTCAGAGCAAGAAATGTGGACAAAGCCATACACAGAAGTAGGACAAAGGCCCAGAAATAAGGACAATTTTGAAATACTGCTCTTATAAACTTAGAAAGATAATAGAATAGTAGGTCTTGCATTAGTATGAATTTTCTGAAGGATATAAAATCTGAAACTCAAATATCTGTCATTATTTTCTAACATCAGTCTTTAATGATTTGCCACTAATTTTCCAAAAAAACACAATTTTATGAAAAATGGACCAAAATGAGATGCAAAAATATAAAATAGCCACACAATACAGCTGGGAACCTGTCAAAGAAGGGACACTTTTTTAATATTAGTACTGCTAACTTGGGCTGGTTGTACCTTTAAGAATTTTTAGCTGCGTAGGTAATAATTTGTTTAATTGTTTAATTGTTCAATTATCTAATTTACATAAGGATTTAAAAAGAGGTTCACACAAGGATTGTCAGTACTCTGAAGATGCCCTGATGTGTGTGGGTGAAAGCGCTTAGTACAATTTTGGTTAAATAAATAAATAAATCGGTGGTCTGCAGTTGTTCCTGGTTCGCCTTTTTTGTTTTACTAGTTCTGGAAGTTTGTTTTTAGTAACTTGAGCAGCTGACAAAATAAAAGAATCTATATGCATTTCTGAAATAAAAGTAATGTATAACTCTGATTATTAGTTATTTCTTAATTGTAAACCCTCCACGTTTTCTTCCAAAATTGCCATTTTGCGGCGGAATTATTAGGGGAAGAGCAACATTTTTAGCTAAAATCGGGGACAGTTGAGAGGTTTGGATATGCCTAATTCTTTAAAGCAATTTATTTGCACATACCTCTCAACCTGTTAATGCAGGAAATCTGGACAAGGCCAAATATACTGGGGAGAACATATAAACAGTACTAAAAATTGTTGTGTAAACTGAGACACTGAGACAGTTGATAGAATAACAGGTCTTGCTTTAGCATGCATTTTTCTGTAGGTTATGAAGTCTGAAACTCATTGTCTGTCATTATTTGGTGACTTAATTCCTAAATTATTTGCCAGAAAAACACACATTTTATGAGGAACAAACCAAAAATAAGAAGCAAAAATCTATTCATTGTGTGAAAATCTGGACAGTTGAGAGGTATAGTTCAGCCAGGGCTGTCTTTGAGTTTGCCGCCCTTCCCCCACACAAAATCAGGGTTGAATGGAGCCTCCCCCCTGCAGCCATTCCAATGAACCATTACTTGGCTACTTCACCCCATTTACCATAAACACTAATGTGCATACTGCTTTACTTCTACGATGATTTGGACTTCATTTGAAAGTTTTATTTTGCATTTGGGGTTGGGAAGGTGGCCTAATGGTTAAGGTGTTTGCCTTACAAACACAAGGTACAGGGTTTGAATCTCACAGGGGATAATTGGCTAGGCTTAAAATGGCTTGCAAGGGCAGTTAGCCTAGTACTAACCTATGAACCTATTTTACAGCACAAACACTAAGACATCTGTTAAACAAAGCAATGCAATCTCACAACGAAAACAGACTGAGCGTTAAAACTTCTCTGCCCTTGAAACTCACATTCATTGAAACAGCATTGAAACCCACATTCAAATAAAATACATTTTGCCAGTGGCAGATAAAGATTAACTTTGGGCTGTTTTCAAATCATAGGTCCCTTGCACACGAAACATACACGTGGTCTTTGATACACTTTTCTGATTGTATTAAATTATATTCCTTGTACAATATAGTACAGTTATAGAGGGCGTTTTAAATTTGTTTTGACCATTTTTCCAGTAAACAATTAAACAAAATGCATGCACCAATAATGACAAAACTGCCCAATTCAGAACATTTATATCATAAAAGTCTACTCAAACTTCTACAGTCCACCAGTATCAGTAAATATGCACAATCTCTGAAGAAGTAAAAGTCATCTAAATAATTCCAAATTAAAGAAATCTGTAACTTATGAAGAGGTTGCTGCTAGCAAACAACTTTATATAAAGTGTCTGTTGCCCTTGAGGAATAAATTGCCTATGTTTCATTAAAAAACGATAAGCTAGTAATATTGCAATAGGGAATGGATGGCAAACTGATAACAGGTTTATAGTTACTAGGTATCTTCACCAAAAAGGACTACAGCATTCACCCCCTTTACAATACAGTACAGTATCAGCAATGCATCTACCTACTGTGGGAGTAGAACCCACAGCCTTCTGTGCCTTCTGCATCAAAAGCAAGTACACTACCTGTTGTGCTATTAACAATGCAAGCAGACTCAACATAAGCATCACTAAACTTTTGTTCCCCTGCAGCTCTCAGCTTCTTGTAAAATCTACTTGACACTCAGCTGTATCTCTGAACTTTGCAGCACAAGAAATCTGGAAAAAGCCAAAATTTAGGGGGGGGGGGTAAAACACCAACAAAACAAGGGCACATTTTAAACATTGCTTGTATAATGTTGGAAAGTTGCTAGAATAAAATGCTGTGTTACCACCATACATTTCACTGCCAAGTATTGAACCCAGGACCCTGTGCAAAACAGTCAGAGCAACATACCACTATGCCAAATCAATCATCAGTTTTATGAAGAGGAAGACTGAAATTAAATGGCTACCATTTAGTGAATTCAGTTCTCACCATAGCTGTCAACATCTTAGCACTGACTCAGAAGAGGTGCATTCTTTTGCTTAACAAATTGTTGCAATACCCCATTCGTCAAATTATGCCAAATGAACATTTTGGGTAAATTTCCCCCTTTTTCAGTTGGTATAACTGTAGAGGTCATATTTATAAGTTTGAGTGCTGTGGAGACTTGCTTCCCTGCAAAAAGCATTTCAAAAGTATTTTTCTGCATTTTTTTTTTGTTGAATGTAGTTCAGGGGTTTCAATTATCATTGCATTCAGTTTTGTCCACTCATAGAGAAAGCATCCTAGTCAGGCAATGCTGAAGTTGGTTTTAATATTTTATTATTTTTTTCACATTGAAACATACACTTCTGCATATCCCACAATTAGGGCATCATACTGCTTTGAAAATCTTCCTGTTTACAAAGAACAGTGGAAAGTTTTATGTAATATAGTATCTGAAATTTACATATGCAAGATAAACAGTGATGCAGATGAATCATAAACTACTAATGTTTAGCACTAGAAATAACATTAAATTGAAATCTGATGTTTAAGTTGCCATGAACTGTTCCCATCACATCGCTGCATTCTGAAGTCCCTGTACCTTTGTCTCTGTCACTGAAGCAGTTCTTTACTGTCTTAACTATGTTCTTTTAGTGCCCTTGTTTAAAATGACATTATATTTTAAATATTGTTATTACTTATAATACTTTGCTTAAATACATGCATTTAATTTGACTTTTGTAAAACACTTAGGAAATAACAAATGAAATAAAATTAAAATAAAAGTTGAAGTGACACAGTAAAATGGATACCCCCCTCCCCAGTTTTAACATTTGATGCTACTCAGAATCTCAGTTCCCAGTACATGGAATGTTTTTCAGAAACATATAAGTTGCTGATTGCACCACTGCTACCCAATTAATTTATTTTAGTTATGAAATTCACAATGAGACAGATGACGTGTTAATAAACTGGTATTAAGCAGACTATTACCAAACATTGTAGGTATTAGAGGGAAATGCTAGAGTGCCTAAGGGTGTTGTGAGGCCCAACTTTACAGGCAGAGGGCCTCTACATCCATAAAAGGTCCATTTTTCCATGTGCCACTGGAGGGCATTATTTTCCTTAGAAAATGGTAGTCTGTTAAAATGCATATCTGTTTTTTTATCATTGTATATGTATTTTATGTCTCTGATGTAAAACACATACCCACACACACAAACACACAGACAAACAGAGACACACACACACACACACACACACACACACACACACACACACACACACACAGTCGCCGGGCTGTTAAATCCATTCCCTTACACACTCTACCTGCAAAGTTCTGTCGCTGAGCTGTTAAATCCATTCCTGCAAGCCCTTCCTGTGAGAGCACCTCAGGCTCATCCTATCCTTCCCGTGAGACCACCCTGCCTGCGGACATTGCAGTCCAATTCCCTTCCAGTCTATGCAGTTCTAACTGCATAGACTGCTGGGAAAATGTAGACTTGCATGTTGTCTTCAATTCAGACTGCTGGTGGAGACAGTCTGGATTCTATGCGCATGCTCCAGACTGGTTTACCAGCAGTCCGAATATCAGGAAATGCCGCGAGTGTGCATGCGTGATGTTCCGGGACTCGCAGTTGGTTTATTATTTTCTTTTTGTTTTTTTATTTTCTCTTTTGTTTATATTTTGTTTATTTTTCTTGTTTTACAGCTGGGAGGGCGGCGGTCCTGCAGTCCAATAGCACGAGCCGCCCCTGCTGTATACTGCTCTCAGAAACCACTTGCAAACAAAACCAAGTCAGCACCAACCACTACACATAAAAATGCACATAATAGTGTCTTCACAAGCAAGCCCCTATGGTGAAACTCCACATATTTAAACATATTGGTCATAGGGACTCCACTGGATAAAGAGAGGGTTACAGTTATTTGCCTGTCAGAGGCTAGGATTCGCCAGATCATGCAAGGCAGTCAGACCAATTAACCACAAGTACTGGTATGACTCAAAGTCCATGTGGGTGTGAATGACCTGAGATGTACCTCCGTGGTCTATATGAAGAGAGACATAATGGACCTCTCTGAATATTGTCACAGGTGGGTATGAGCCTCACACTGAGCAGCATTCTACCCTCACCAAGAATGTTATCACAATACAATGATTGACTTCAATAACTGACATAGTCAAAGGTGTCATTCCAAAGGGACAACAGTCACTGAAAAGATTCCCCCCAACATTTAAAATACCTCTGACTACACACTATACAAAACTGTATTACTGCATATACTGTGTAATTTATACCATGCCATTTTTATACAAATACTAACAAGAACAAAAATTATTTTACTTATAGTAAGTTCCCCCTTTTAGTAACCCTCTAAACATTAATTATATAAAGAAGGGTAAACACTTTACAGTTCACCCACAAGTTTAACAAAATCAGCAAAAGTCCAGTGTTTTTCAGCTACTTTTTCTTGCAAAACTATATTTCTCAAATATGATAAGATGCTTTATAGGTTTCCATTTATTCACTAATTTCAGAGGTGCTGGTCTTTTTCCTATTCATTTCTATCTCTCAACACCAGACTCTGGTTCAAGTCCAAGGAACTGCAGATTCTACTAGTCAACCCCTGTGCCTTTTTCTGTCTCTCAAGCATTTTCCTTTGGAACATCTGAAAATGTTTCACTGGTAAAGTCTTTCTATGAACTTTACTGTCAGAAGAATGAGAAGCAGAGCCCCCTTCTGCTTGCTGACTCACATTTTGTTGGATAGACATTTTTATTTCCTCCTTAGCATGTTCTGCAAAAAAAAAAAAAAAAAAGAAGCTTAGATCCCCCAGGAAAAAAACACTTTGAAGACAGATGGATACAGCAGCTTGAATCTTATACCTGTCTCTGAATTTTCTCTGATTGCTGGGAAAAAATTGCTTCTCTTCTCCCTTGTGTACAGTGGATAATCATTTTCTACAAAAACTCTTCTGTTTAGAATTTTAATACTATGCCTTTCTGACATAATTTTATCAGGATTAACTCTTTCTGCTGGTATTATTGCAACTTTACTAATACAAGTCTTGGCTGCTTTCTCATGGTTAGATTTGGATCATTCTCTCACTGTACCCTTTCAATTAACAAAATATGCTGTGGAACACAAGTCCAGTTACTTATTTGTGCTTTCATAAAATTAATACAGTCTGTTCCTTCCAGTGTCTCAGGTACAGCAGAAAAAAATCAGGTTTTCTCTCTGCTCTGTCTTCTACATTTACTATTTTTTAAACAGTTCTTAAGAAACCTCATATTCAGCCAGATTTTCTTCATGCCATCCTCTGATTTTTGCAGTTTTATCAGTTCATCTGAAAGGCTAGTTAAGTCTTTTATTTTTTCCAGCCTTTTGTTGTTTGAATCAATATATTCCTTCAATGTTTCATTTATTTTAATTACCTCTAAGTATGTTTGGTTTATTTTTTCCTGTAAATTACTGTAAGCCATCTCTTGAGCCAAAGCTGAAACTTACACTGCTTTTTGCTGAACAGCTACAGAATACTTCCAAGGCAAGATTTTCTCGTCACCTTTCCTGGTTGATTTTCTTTCAGATTTTCCAAATTTCTTCTTTGCTGACATACATGCAGTATATTTACTAGCCGGTAACTTTTTTGTAAAATTCAAACATTTTCAATTGCTCTCCTTTTTCTCAGTTTCTGTTTTCACTCTGGGAGAGCTGAGGTTATGCTGTTGATCAGTGTGCAGCCATCTTGGAAGTCAAGACTGTTATGAATGTTGAGAAACATTGTACTGAATTAAATGACTACTTCATCCAGAGGCAAAGTTTCAAGTTTGTTCCAATTGATGAGGGATAGGTGTGACTTAAAGGTGTCCTTGTTAAATGAAGTAAGAGAGTGTAAATTATTGTATAGGATTGTTTTGTTTACATTGCTATGGTGTTGTACTGTAAGAGTTGGAAGATGATCACTAATTACATCAGGGAGGCAACCTTTGGTGCTTATATGATTTCCCTGCAAGGAGAGTATTTAGTCTTGGGTGGAATGCCTGTTATTCAATTTATTGACTCTGGTGGTGGAGGATATTAGCTGAGTGCTCAAAGCAATCCTTAAAATATAGAACATTGACATTTGTGCTGTAACAGAGACCTGGTTCAAGGTAGCAGAAAGCACCCCTGCACTACCAAGCTATAACTTATTCCACACCTTTCGGCCCCAGAACATGGACTGAAGCTCCAAAGGCAGTGGTGTTTCCACATTCATAAAGGATGCACACATCTCAACCTGGTAGTCCAACATAACGCATCAGAGATACTTCAGGTGCAGCTAACATTGGGTAAGACAGCGATTCAAGTTGTAGCCTGTTATAGGTCCCTAACGATGTCCCAAGATTCACACTCCACGTTCCTAAGCACCCTGGAGAATATTAGGGTCCAACCTAACACTGTCATACTGGGCGACATCAACTACCCCTCTATTAAATGGGAAAACTACTCATGTACCAATACACTTGCCCAAAGTTTCCTGGAATTTATTAATTCCAAAGCCCTGGACCAGCTCGTTCTTACCCCCACTAGAGGCAGCAACATCCATGACCTGGTCATTACCAACATGGGCAACCATTGCTCTATACCAATAGTCAACTCCTCCCTGGTTAGATCCGACCACAAACTAATCACCTTGGAAATCCACATGCCTCTCACTCCCCCCTTCCACAAAGTAACCACCATGAAAAACTTCTCCAAAGCTAACTTTGGGCTTCTAAAAACAGAGATGGCTAACCTCATGGCACCCATGCAAATGAAGAATAGTTGCATGACTGCTGAATCATACCCCAATGCACTGTACGAACACGTACACAAATGCATGGATCTCACTATACTCAATAGAACCAAGACACTCTCCTCTAAAAAAAGGAAGCCAATCTGGTGGTCCCCTGCCATAAACAAACTCTACAACAGAAGGAGGAAACTGATGTGGAATAAGGTGATGTCCCAAGACTGGAAAAACTCTCTTATCAGCCTCATCAAAAAGTTGAGATGCCTCATTAAATCCTCTAAAGCTAGTTATGAAAATGGAAATGCAGCAGATAGTAAAGACAACCACAAGGCTTTCTACAGTTATTTAAAGAATCTCCATGGCAATACCCAGATTTGCTCTGAGCTACTGCACAATGGTACCTCCTATACTGAGCCAACAGATATTGCCGATATACTGACCGACAGATTCAGTGCCAACTTTACCCCTCCCCCCCAGGACCAATCACAATCCCAGTAGATTGCCATGCAACCAGTATTACTGCTGCACAGGTTAAAACAGCACTTTCCAAGGCCAAGAATACAGCTTCTATGGGACCTGACAATATTCCTGGCTGTGTTCTACATAAACGACAGAGTGAACTGACACCTCACCTGTGTGCCCTTATCAATCACAGCCTCACTTTAGGCTTTGTCCCTACCGAATGGTGCAATGCTATAGTCATCCCTCTCCACAAAGGAGGAGTGACTACAGACACTGGGAACTATCGCCACATTAGCCTGACAAGTCTGATATGCAAAACTATGGAACGCATCATCATGGAACTAATAGACAAGAATATAGGGAATCTCCAAACTCTGAATCCCACACATTTTGGTTTTGTGAAGGGTAGATCATGCCTGCTCAACTTGGTTGACATCTTTGAGTCAGTCACCAGAGCTGTAGATGAAGGCAAGTGGGTTTATACAGCCTACCTTGATCTGACCAAGGCCTTTGATACCATTCCCCACTCAGGAATCATAGAAAATCTCACTAAGCTAGGCATCAACCCTTATATCACTAGGTGGGTTGCAAACCGGCTCACAGATCGAACCCACAGTGTGAAAGTAGCTAACTCCAAGTCAGACTGCCGACCAGTCACGAGTGAAGTCCAACAGAGATCAGTCTTGTGTCCACTCCTGTTTGGTATCTACTTCTCTGAAGTCCAGGCCAACACGAAGGGACTCTGGCTGACAAAGTTCGCAGACTCTTGCAAGTTGGGAGCCATTATTAACTCCCCAAGTGATGTCGACATCCTACAGAAAGGCCTCACTGAGAACAACGACTGGTGTCAGAACCATGGCCTTAAGCTCAATGCCAAAACATGCATTGTCATCCCCTTTGGGAAAAACCCAGTTCCCATGAATTACCACATCAATGGCAGTCCACTGAACACAGAAGGTGTTATAAGAGATCTGGGAACACACTTTGACAGCAACCCTTCTGTTTTGACCACCACATGGCCACTGTGGTCAGAAAGTCCTTCTGTATGGCACATCTCATTACTAAGGGTTTTGCATCTAGGAAGAAAGAGGTCATTGTCTCCCTCTACTCTTCTCTTATTAGGCCAATCATCGAGTACAATGCCCCATTTGGCATGTACCTCACTAGACACCTGCAACAACTGGAGAGGCCACAAAAGTACATCACAAAGAGGATCCTAGGCCTTAAATACTTGTCCTATATGGACAGACTCAAAAAACTCCAACTATTCTCTGTCTCATATCACCTGCTTAGAGGCGACCTCTGCTTGACTTACAAAGCCATGTCTGACCCAGCTCTGTTAGAAATGCTACATCTAAAGAAATCCCAATCCCTCTGCACTACACACTCCAGAGACCTCAACCTCATTACCACAATCAACAGAATGTGCTGGAGGGACAGGTTCATAACCTACAGACTGCCCATGCTATGGAATAGACTTCCCATACATGTCAAACAGATCACCTCACTGGCCCTCTTCAAGAGAAATCTTGATGAGTGGATGGGAAATAGAAAATTCACCCTGAGGATCACTCCAGTGGCTCTACTCGACAGAAGCCCTGGGAACTAAGGTCGGGTGGCAAGATGCCAGGGTAATCCTATGGGCTAGGCTTGTAAAGGCTCCAGGGCGATTAGCCTAGTACACACCTATGAACCTATGAGTGAAACCTGTAAAGATTTATAGAGTTTGCTGGGGAGTCTTTAGTTAGTGACTTGCCAATCAATGTTTAAACCACCAATAATAATAGTTTCATATGAATGTTGTGATTTGCCCATCAGAAAAAATGTTCTTCTGTATGGATATTGTTACCTGGATGTATATATAAGGCTGTTATGCACTTTCTTTTATGCTTCTTTGCTTTTAAAATTGATATCAAGTCTTTGGAATTGTGAGATTTGGGGGGAATAAGTGGATGAGGAATGATGTTGAAAGTGTTTTTATAGATGATAGCCACACCCCTTCCCTTTCTTTTTTCTCTGTCAAGTTTAAGGATATTGTAACCAGGGGACAGGATTTCTTCAACTTTCATATCTTGTTTGAGCTAAGTTTCAGTTACTGTTACAAAGTCAGAGAATTAGAGGGCAATACAATTGTGGAAGTCAGCCAATTTGTTATGGATGCTTCATACATTCATGTTTAAGAGCAGTAAATTATATAATTTATTGAAGGTAAAGGAGAGGAATTGGATAACTTTGGTGAGCTGATAGTGTTTTGTGGTTCTTTCTTGGGGCCTGGTTTAGGATTTTTATTATTTGTTTTGTATTTGTTTTTCAGGGCAGAGCACTGATCTCCATGGACCTTTTTCAGACTCAGCCCAAGAGTGGGGTTATGTCACTTGTTCAAAGTCACACAGTCAGGCAATGGTGGCTGAGGGAATCAAACCTTGTACCACTGAAGCCCAGGAAACAGCTCCTTAATCCTCTAAACCATGTACCAGATTAAGGTGAATGTCACCTCTGAGGTTCAGTAGTTTTAGGAAATGATGATTTAAGTATAGCCTTTTGAATTTAGGCTTATGTATTACACAGAGTCTTTAGAGAATGGGCTTGTAATAAAGATATCTAATTTTAAACAGGTCAGTGTTTGAATAGTGATAGAAGTATTTTGATATGCTGTGATGATAGGGGATGCAATATTGTTATGGACTGGGTATGCATGTGGATGAGAAATAAAACTTGTTGGAATTGGTGAGAGATAGGATGTAAGGTGGCAAAGTAACAATAGCGACAGGAAGATAAATGAAGGTAATGCAAATATGTTCATTTTTGAAAGTTACTAGTAGGACAGGATGGTAAAAGATAAGCAAATATGATAAGATGTAGGTGGAAGTAAGCTCAAGAATGCACTCTGGTAGAGATTTGTATAACGAGAGAGGATGGAGGGAGTAGTAGACAGAAGAAATGTTAGTGTCGATTAGAGAAGGTAAAAAGATAGTACGAGTGTCAGGTAACTGAAAAGAAGAGTGCTTTCATCTTAGTGCTGACTCATCCCTACCTTGGTTTTCTATTTGAGCACTGAAGCTGATTGGCTAAGTATGAAGCAGTGTATATTAATTTTAACAGATTTAGCTCTCACGTACCACAATGACTGAAAATATTAGCCCTATGTCATATATTCCTAGTCTGTAAACACTTTTATCAGTACTAGTCAAAGCTGGGCCGGCTTACTTGGATAAGTGAAAGGTACCATTTGTGTCACTGATATGTCATGCTGAGAGAGTGGTCTTCACACTGAGAGGTAACTGGTGGTGCTATGAGAGCTTTAGGGTAGCTTCACCCATAAACGGATGGAAAATATATGCAACACTTTGAGGAGTGCCCTATGGTTGAAACCAGAGACTAGTTTTGAGGAGTATAAAGGAACCATGCTCTTGGTAGACAACAGTGTAATTCTGAGTCAAAAACTTACCAGATTCCTTCTGTGGCATCATGTGCCCACTGACTTAGGAAGAGCAAGAGACTGGCAATTGCATTAAGTGAAACACTATGATCTTTCTCATACTTTATAGCCCAATATTCACCTGAGCCATTGATTAAGTCAAAGTCAAGTCAAAAGTCAAACGTAAACTTTATTGTCATTCAGAAATCACACAAGTACAAAAACTGAACAAAATTCCGTATCTCCAGACTCAATGTGCAGACATATAGACTATTTTCACAGACATTTACACATGTAACACCTGGCTATTGGTAGACAGACTAATATTGCACATAATTAGAAACACATACTTACTTGCATGAGACTTTAGTATTGCACAGGTACTTGGTTAAGACATTGCATTGATCCTTATTAATCCTTTGCTCACCAATGGATGATACTTTTCTCAACCCTCCCAGGGGAAACAAGCAGCCTACAAAAATATTGAGTTACAAAAGTGATAACCGAGTTACAAAAAGTAACAACTGACATGGAAAGGAAAAAATGAAGAAACAAAAGCTTTAATTTTTGAGCATAACATTATCTAAAATGCATTTTTAGTGCGTGTGTGTGTGTGTGTGTGTGTGTGTGTGTGTGTGTGTGTGTGTGTGTGTGTGCCTCTATACACATATGTAGACACACACAAACAAGGACATGGAAAAATAGCATGGTGAATACACTGGATAAATACCCAATTGATAGCAGAAACAGGGAAACAACTAAGGTAGGGATGAATCAGCACTAACATTAGGCTTTGTTGAAATATCTGTTAGGGAGAAAGATATTTGACATGTGGGAGAATGCACGTAAGCAAAGAAATAGGGACAACTCCCTTTAACTCAAGATTCTTTGACTTCATGTGCTTGATATCAGCTGTCAGCCTGCACCTTTGCAAGCCCAGAGTAAACCTCGTTTGAGATGAACCATTGATCTGTGAGTCCAGAGGAATCTGAAGTATATTTAGTGAAAGAAGCGACAGACTGAGGCCAGAGCAGTGAGCTTTCAGACGAGTGTCCAGTGCAAGGATCTATGTTTACTTTACAAGTCCTGGTAATGGAAGTTTAGAGCTGGCTAACAAGAGACCTTCTGGTAATGACTATGTTTTGCCTGTGAAAGCTCTGGTGATAACTCTGTGTTATAAATATGTTATTTTTTTCATCGGTGAGAGTCCTGTTGACAAGAGATTTTGTGTCATTTGGTTTGTGCATTCTGAAGAAAAAAGCCGTATTGTCTAAGACAGACTTTTGTGTTTTGAAAAAAAAAAAATTTTTACAAGCATATTGCTCCATTTATTTTACCTATTGTAAATTCAGAGTATTTTGTTACATCAATATAAATACACTGTTTTATAACAATCCCACCATGTCTGTTGCCAACAAATGCCATTTTATATAATTTCTCTAAATATTTTGGATTTCTAGTATCATGATAGGAATGAACCCTATTCCTGAGTCAGGGTATGATTACAGTTCATGAAATTAATATTGCATCAGTCTGTTGTTTGCCAAGAATGTTCATCTCAGCATCTACCATGTACCCAGAGCTGTGTTTTTTTTTTTTTTTTTGCAGTTCGTATGGAGTTAATGTATTAGTAGCATATTTAAGAATGCTTGAAAATTCTTTTTTTATTAGCCCTTTTGCTCCTACTATTGGAACTTCTCTGGGTGTCTTTATTACTCAAATTTCTACTTGCCAAGTCCTGGTATTTTATGACTTTAAGTCTCTTAGTACTTAGGACACTATAATCATTAGGTGTGACTAATTAAATGATTAGTGTTACTTTTGTCCCTTTTTCTTTGTTTATGATATTTAGTTTTCTTGCTTCTACTTTCATAACTGTTGGCATTGGAAGATCCTATATGAATTTAATTTTCAATAGTGCTTTGTGGTCCACATTTCCAATGCTTTTCAGCTACTTGTATGTTGTAGTGTTTTTATAATCTCCAATGCAACAATCTAGCCACATTATTGTACCTCTCAGTATACAGTTCCTCACCCATGAGTATATCACAACCAGCAACACAATGTATAACTGTTTCCAGTTCTTTTTACATAGACTTTATAAGCCAATGTGTATATAGTCCACTATCTTGAACTGCTATTATTAATCTTTCACGTTTTGGTTTAAATTCACCTCTCGTTAGCCATTCATGGGTCAAATTTTGATCAACATGTGGTTGTATCAGGAGTTTTCTATACTTTTTACTGCAATTGTGGGTTTTCCTGTTTTCTTTCCTTTTCTTCTAGTTGTGTGTCACACTGCCAGCCTAGCTATCTGGAATTTTGTAAATAATTCGATGTCATTTGTGAATATTGATATGATTTGTACAGAAGTATGTGTTTAACAGGGTTTGTACAGTACTGAGCTTCAAAAATGTAACCACAGCATGCCCTGCTGGTTTAGAACAGAAATGTATAGAAACTATTGTAATTGTCTGACTGTATATATTTTAACAGTAGAAACCAGAATATACAGAGTTAACTTGCAAAACTCCAAGAAAATAAGTTGAAATTATTTTTTTTTATGATTGTGCTATAAAAGTTCTCTCTCAGTTTCAGTGTAGCAGACACAATGTCTAGAGCTAGAAGTTTTGTGTATTGTCTTGAAAGAGAAGTACTTGCTAGGCTTGAGATGTGGAAGTGTTTTATTGCTTTATGACTTCCTAGCAGCTGCAAAGATCTGAGAGATATGTATTTTTCACACAGAGATGTTAAATTCTGTTAAGTTCTGACAAAAGGGGGGGTTTAGCCTGGGAACTGAAGTCAGGTGAAAAAAAGTGATGTCGTCCAAGCTAACACAGCTGTAATATTTGATATTAAATTAAGCACTCTCTCAGAGAGAGACTGGGTATTTTGTATTCTGTTGTGGACCTACTAAGAATATCCACTCATCATCACCATCTGCACTTGCTTTGCTAGAAGTAAGTTTCTAGGGCTTAGTAACTCTTTTAGATATAGATAGCAATATAGTAAAGATTAGTTTAGATGTTTTCTGTATTTATTTGAGAATGTCCTGCAATGTTGTTTTAAATATTTCCTATGATTTTGAACTCTGAAGTCAGTGTGTTGATTTACTGAGTATTGTATTGTTCTTTTATTATTTATTATTAAATATCTTTAAACCTATCTTTGTGGCTGATACTTGTGAGACATATTTGAGCTCTTAGAGTAATTGCATATCTACATGGTGACACTGTACAGGCCATGCCTAACTAGCCTTGCTCTTGGTCAGACTACCATTTGGATTAATATTAACATTACACAGTAAGATTGGACACTCCTTGGTAAGACCCATAAAGTAGTTGATAAGTAGTGCCTGGTGGCAGCTGGAACTACCCTATAGTCTGGGCAGAAAGGGGCATAGCTAGTAAACCTGTGCCAACCTTTCCTAGGTGTGTGTTTGTGTATAAATCAAGTGTGTGTGTGTGTGTGTGTGTGTGTGTGTGCTACTTGAGCAGAGACACAATGCACTGGCTGGACAGAGAGGGTGCTGGAGGTTTTGATTTGGCCACTCAGCTAAGATCTCAACCTTATAGCTGTGCCAGTGGGAAGTCTTGTTGGGGATCTGGAGAAAGAGGATGAAACCAGCCCCAGACTTACTATGATCTTTGTGTGCTCTTAAGGGCAATTGCACTTTACTGTGTGTGTACTTGTCATCCTCCCCACTGTGTACGTCCCCCACTGTTGCCAGTGGTGAGGATTGAGGCTCCTTGATTACTGGGCCAGTGCAGGGGTGTCACATTGTGTCCCTAACTTCTTTCTTTTGTTTCTGTCACTTTCTGTTGCTACCTGACTTTTGCCTACTTCTGGTTGTATTTCCATTCATATTCCTTTCCAAAATGATTATGCTAATCTGAGCTAATATATCAGCTTAGTACTGTTTTCTTCATGGTTTAGGATATTTGCTATGTTTGGACCTGATAATCTCAACAGATATGTATATAGCCCCATGACTGCTGAACTATACATATAGGGTGGAATATATAATATTTTCATGCAGCAGGTTTTATATATCACTTGATAGGCATGAATCAGTTTTCTTGTCCATCTGACCCAATGCTTTTTGGGGCTAGTCAGTCACAACAAAACTGTAAGTTGCAGCAGAAAGAATAAGCTGATTTATGGCTTTAACTTCATTCTTAGATGTCAAGGCAGTTTTCAATATTAGTTTCAGTCTTCCACAATATTCCTTACTACGCTTTGCTCCAATTTATGTATACCTTACTGTTGACCATTCATCCATTTTTCAAGTATTTATACACTCTTGATCAAGTTGTTTTACATCACATTCTTCTCCTTGGTTGATATTTTCTTGGTGTGTCAGCTTTCCTGCTACATATGTTACTTTTGCCCATTTATTAAGACCAAACATCATTCTTATATCACCTGAGAAACTTTTAGCCACTTGTAGTTGTTATCAGGTGTTTGCTTGATAAACTTTACAGTTTTAAATCATCCACAAAAAGCAGAATCAATATCACTAGGCAAGGCAGGTTTTTGGAAGCTGATCTGTAACCAGAGTCTAGCCTGTTAAGTAAACAGGTCGGTGTGTTAAGAGCAAGGCTAAACAGTTGTGGCAGCAAAGAATCATCCTGGAATATCTCCCTCTGGATTTTTATCCTTGGGATAATAATTTGCCTATTTATCATGACTCATTTGTAAAGTGGTTTGTCATTGTTTCGTAGTGGCTGCTAAGTAATTTATTAGTGCTGAGTGTATTTTATACATATATAAACATTCCAAAATCAATGAATGTAGAACACTGCAGAATACTATTAAATGCTTTTTGGTAGGCTATCTATGCTAAAAAAGAAGTTATGTACTCACCATAACATTCCATGTGTGTTGTCCATCTCTGCTTCATTTTGTACTGGTTGGGGTTCAGAACCGATCCTCGGTTCTGACTCGGTGCCTTTATAAAGCTCGAGGTCTTCCACTAGCTCGTGGCTGAAAAACCCTATCCCATGATGCTCTAGGAATTCCCCAGATCTTGTTTGCTGATATAACAACATATACCAAAAAGACTAATCACATGTCTATTATGTCTATGAAGAAAGGTCAGAGAACATCATTTGCCAATTGTAACCGCTCGGTCCTCCAGTAGCCAAAGGCTAGGGGAAGGAGGATGGGACGCAACAATGAAGGTGAGATGGACAACACACATGGAACATTATGGTGAGCACATAAACTTCTTTATGTGATGTTGTCCTATCTCGCCTTCATTCTGTACTGGTTGGGACAGCGTCCCTAGTACCATCTTTCTTGGGTGGCTCAAGGGAGAATATTCTTCATAATAGTGGAACCAAAAGAGGCCCTGTTCCTGGAGGCCAAATCCACTTTGTAATGAGTGATAAAAGTATGAGGTCTTGCCCGTGTTGCCTCCGCACAAATGGTATCAATTAGTAGTCTCGCCCGAAAAGCAACAGAGGTTGCTATAGGTCTTGTTGAATGATCCTTTACATGTTCAGTTAGTTCTTTGTTCTGCAATTTGTAAGTAAAGGTAATACATTCTTACAATCATTTAGAAAGTGTGACTTTAGATACCAGAGCACCTTTCTTAGGGTTTGAAAAGGATACAAATAGTTGGTCAGATTTTCTGAAATCCTTTGGCCTATGTAAGTAGAAACGTAATTGTCTATGCACATCTAGCTGGTGTAGCATATATTCTGCTTCGTTGCCATAGCTGGAAAAAAAGACTGGCTGTTCTATTGACTGATTCAAATTAGATTCTGAACATACTTTGGGAAGAAAGGATGGGTTTGTTTGTAGAGATACTCTGTCTTTGTGGAAAAGCATGTAGGGCGGCTTTACAGACAATGCTGGAAGTTCTGAAACTCGTCTAGCAGAAGTGTTGGATATTGAAAGGGTTGTCTTCCATGTCAAAAATTTTAGATCACAGGATGATGCTGGTTCAAAGGGAGGAAGAATCAGACGGGATAAGATGAAATTGAGGTCCCATGGTACTAAAGGAGCTTTAATGGGTGGTTTTAATAAAAAGATGCCCTTAAGAAAAGCCTTGCATAATCTGTGGGACATTAGATTTGAGCCCAATTCACTTATATGAAAGTTAGATATTGCTACTAACTGAACTCGAATAGTAGCTGCAGCTGCACCTTCATTGAAAAGCTTTGTCAAGAATTCAAAAATTGAAGCTTTGGGGGCAGAAAAAGGATCAATGCAGTTATTCAAGGCCCAAGAAGAAAATCTTTTCCATTTGCTCATGTATAATTTCCTCATTGAAGCGTTATGAGATGAGATTAAGATAGGGTTTGCTGACTGGGAAAGGTTAGGGGGCCTGGCTATGTTTGGAATCGGAGTAGCCAAGCTGTCAGTCTGAGGGTTTTAAGAGAGGGATGGAGCATCCCTGACGCATGAGTCAAAAGGTCCAGAACTGGGTCCAGAACCCACGGCTCCTCCTGTAGATGAGACCAAAGGAAGGGGAACCAGATTTAGTGAGGCCAGTATGGGTGATGATGATTAAGTTCCTGCCCAATGAGCTCTTTCTGAAGAACTTTGGGAATCAATGGAGAAAGGAGGAAAAGCATAGAGGAGACAGACCCGAGGGCCAGTCATGTATAAGTGCATCCCATGGTGACAACTGGGAGGGGGGCAAAAAAGCTGCTGCATTTGGCATTCATGGACATGGCAATAAGGTCGCAGCAAGGCTGGCCCCATCTGTGGAAAATCATCTCCGTGACTTCTTGTTTGAGGGACCACTTGTGAGGCATCAGAACTGCTCTGCTGAGTTTGTCTGCTATCACGTTGGATTTCCCTGGGATGTGTGCTGCTATCAGAAAGTGTTAGGAGGAGGTCACCCACTGCCATACTTTCAGGGCCTCTCAACAAAGGGGGTAGGACCTGGTTCCTCCTTGTTTGTTTATGTACCAAACAAATTACATGTTGTCTGTCTGTACTGCAATAGTTCCTAGTGGAAGAGAGTCCTGAAATGCTTGCAACGCAAGAAGTACCGCTCTCATCTCTAGAACACTGATGTGCAAATGGGCCTCATGTTCCTGCCAAGTGCCTTGAACTGTCCTTCCCAAATAATGCCCCCCCCCCACCCTATCTAAGAAGCATCTGTGGTCACTGTGGCTAAAGGCTGAGGGGGGAGAAAAGGACGACCTGATGTTCCATGAGTGGAATAGAGCCACCAGCAGAGGTCCTTCTTGCAGGATTTGGTTATCAAGATTTGGTGAGACATGGGTAGTTCCTGCATGGACCACTGATTGAATAGAAGCCACTGAAGTATTCTCATGTGTAGGCATGCCAATGTGCTCAGAGTAATTGCAGCTGCCATTGTTCCCAGTACTTTGGGGATTATCCTTGCCTGTAGTTTTCTTTTGGAAAGAATGCTTAGGACTTGGGATCATATGACTTGAACCCTTTTGAAGGGAAGTCTTACCACCATGTGTCTTACCACCACATGTCTTGTGTCTAGATCTGCTCCTATAAAGACAGTATGCTGAGAAGGGAACAAGGCAGATTTTTCATAATTTATTGTGATTCCCAGGTGAGAGCAGAACTGCAAGGTGGTGTCTCTATGTTTTGTTAGTAGATGCTCAGTGGTGGCGGTGAGGAGCCAGTCGTCTAGGTACAGAAACAATCGGAATCCTAGATGTCTCAAGTGAGCTGTGACTACTGCCATACACTTGGTGAACACTATGGGGGCTGTAGTGAGACCAAAGGGCAGAGATAGAAACTGGTAGAGAATGGCTCCCAGCCAAAAGCGCAAATGACTCCTGAATGCTTGTCCATCTTTATGTGGTAGTATGCATCCTGGAGGTCTATGGAGCACATCCAATTGTCTTTTCCCAGAAAGGGAAGTACTGACTGCAGTGTTACCATCCAGAACTTTGCTTTCTTTACCAATTTGTTTAATCTGCTGAGGTTTAGACTGGGTCTCTAGTCCACAGTTTTCTTTGTAGCTAAAAAGAACCTTGAGTAAGTTCCGAATCCTAGATGGTCTGCGGGGACTGTTTGGAGGATTATTTTTTATAGCAACTGTTTGATTTCTACATTTGCCTACTCTCTTTGACTGGGTGGAACGTCTGGGATGTTCATTAGGTTTGGGGGGGAGGGGAGTATGAAGTAGTCCCTGGATATGATGCTTTGTACCCACTTGTCTTTTGTGATTTTTAGCCAGGCTTCTGGGTACAAAGATAAGTGACCCCCGACTGCCTACAGAGATGGATAGACGGGCCTCCTTTCAGGAGCACTGAAAGGGCTTGCTAAAGAAGGATTCCCTGTCACCTTGGTTTTGTGGAGCCCCTCTGCCGCGTGGCTGGCGTCTTCCATTATTACTTCCACCTCTGCCCCTGGGGGAAGGATCACCACATGTGTCTTGAAAAACTCCCTGGAATTTTCAAAACCACATTTTTCCTCCCTTTTGGCCTTTGGGGTAAGGCCTAGTAGGTAGGTAACATGGACTCCAACAGCATAGAGAGTTTTTTCTTCCTGTTCACACCTGGTTAGTGTGTCTTTGACTTTAGGCCCGAACAAGGATGAGCTATCGAAGGGGGCATTAACAAAAGAAGACTTAAAGAGCTCCACAAAGTTACACAAGAGCATCCAGGAATGTCTTCTTAGGGAAATTCCTGAACCCACTGCCATACTCACTCCATCATAGGTTCATAGGTAGATACTAGGCTATCTGCCCTAGTGCATTTATAAGCCTAGTCAGAGTGTATTTGGCTTCCGCCTCCCTATTAGACTAGCCTACTGTGCCTCTGTAAAGTAGGTCACAGAAGGTACCCTTTTAAGATTAGTTTACTGTGCCTCTGTCTAGCAGAGACACAGAAGAGATGCCAGGGGTGAATTTGCGATTTCCCATCCACGCGTCTGGATTTCGCTTGAAGAGGGTCAGCAAGGGGCTATGTCTAACATGAATTGGGATTCTATTCCAGAGTGAGGGGAGCCTCTGGGAAATTAATCTGTCCCTCCAGCATGTCCTATTTATTTTTGTGCTGAGGTTTAGGTCCCTGGAGCGTGTAGCTCTAAGGGACTTGGATTTTTTGAGGTGGAGCATGTCCATTAATTCTGGGTTTGACATGGCTTTGTACATCAGGCATAGATCGCCTCTGAGTAGGCAGTAAGCAACTGAGTAGAGCTGGAGTTTCTTTAGTCGAGCTGCATAGGACATCTGTTTGTAGCCCATGATCCTCTTGGTGAGGTACTTTTGGGGTCTCTCCAGTTGCTGCAGGTGTTGGGTAAGGTACATCCCAAAAGGGGCATTGTATTCAATTATGGGCCTGATGAATGACGAGTAGAGGGGCACAATGACCTGTCTTGATCTAGATGCGAACCCTTTCGTGATAAGGTGGGCTATATAGAAGGTCTTTCTAACCACTTTGGCAACGTGATTATCAAAGGAGAGATTACTATCTACGTTGGTCCCCAAATCTCTAATTACTTCTTTAATGGATTACCACCTATGTGGTAATTTGTGGGCACCTTGTTTTTCCCAAAGGGGATGACTATGCACTTTTTAGCATTTAGTTTGAGGCTGTGGCTCTGGCACCAAGCATCCATCTCTGTGAGACCCTTTTGGAGGATGCTTGTGTCAGCTGGAGATTTGATTATGGCCCCAGTTTGCAGTCATCTGCAAACTTTGTCAGCCATAATCCCCCCGTGTTAGCCTGAACCTCAGAGAAGTATATACCGAACAAGAGAGGTCCCAGAACTGAGCCCTGTGGGATGCCACTTGTAACTGGTTTGGATTCGGACATGGCACCTGCGATTCTGACCATGTGGGTTCTATCTCTGAGCCAGTTTGCAACCCATCTTGTGATATAGGGGTTGATATTTAAGCTGGTAAGCTTATTTATGATGCCTGAGTGGGGTATTGTGTCGAAGGCTTTTGCGAGGTCCAGGTAGGCTGTGTGGACTACCTTGCCCTCATCTATGGCTTTGGTAACTGTTTCAAAGAAAGCAACTAGGTTTAAGAGGCAAGATCTGCCCTTAACAAAGCCGAATTGGGTAGGGTCCGGTGTCTGGAGGCTTCCAATGTCTTTGTTTATGAGTTCAATGATAATACGCTCCATAGCTTTACACACCAGACTAGTCAGGCTTATGGGGCGATAGTTTCCGGGGTCCGTTGTGGCACCACCTTTGTGGAGTGGGACCACTGTAGCTGTACACCATTCTTTGGGTACATATCCTGCAGTAAGGCTAAGTTTGAACAGTGACTTAATGTGAGGGTTCAGTTCTTCTTGGAGCTCGTGTAAGACACAGCCTGGGACACCGTCCGGTCCCATAGATGCTGTGTTTTTTGCTTTGGAGAGGGCAGCTTTCACCTGTGCATCTGTGATGTCAGGGAGGTTATATTCAGTTGGGATAGGCATTTGCTCCTTTGGGGGGGATGGGGGGGGAGAAGTTTGCACTGAATCTGTCTGCCAGGATGTTGGCTATGTCTGTAGGTTCGGTATATTTTGTACCATTATGCAACAATTCAGAGCATATCTGGGAGTTTCCACCCATGTTCCTGACACAACTAAAGAAGGCCTTGTGATTATCTTTAGTGTATCTATCCATCGTATGAGACTCTTTGTTCAGAGAATGGATAGAAGAGGACATCTCTGACAGCGCCTTCTTGGAGGCCACTGCCCCCACCATAGCATCTACTGGGACACCTTTTGTAAGAAAAAGTTTTATCCTCGGGGGATGTAATGAATTTATTTGGCTTCCAATGAACAGGCTCTACTGAATCTGGAGACTCCCATGCCTTTCGACAAACTAGATCCATGAGTTCATCGAAAGGCAGAGACACCCAACCGGCAAAAGGATGAGACCCAAAAGCCTTCAGGAAGACAGACTCCTCAGAAGGGTTGATGGGCTTCCAGACACCTCTCTGCTTAAGTATTTCTAGGATGTTTGCAAAAGAGACATTCTCAGAGGGTGACTATGGGGACCCTTCTGACTCATAAAGGTCTGTGTCTGATGTGACTGACTCCTCTAAGGAGTCAAAATGCTTCTTCTTACATAATCTCTTGTAAGGCACCTCTTCAGAGGGATATTCTGGACAGCTTTCAGAAGAGAGGGGTTCATCCATTGGGGGTGTCCTGAGGCTGTGGGTGTCCACATCTGTGTGGATGTGCTTGTGCCGAGACAGACACTGGTGCCCTCATCGCCTCGGAGACCCCCCCCCCATGATCCGAGGAAGCTCCCAGTTCTGAAGAACTAGAAGGCATTCCCAGCACCAAGGTGTTTGGGCTCCAAGGCTGATGTAGGAGCCAAGCTCACCTGAGCCGAAGCCCTGAGAGGCAAGTTTGGATTTGACAAAGGTTCAACCTGACTGTCCTCCCAGGACCCAACCAGAGAGGGTCGGCTCCCAGACTCCTTGAGCTCTGACAGCATCAAGGAAGTTGGATCAGTGGTCGGGGCTGATGATCCTGGAGCAGGTCTCGGCTCTGATGGTTCCATTACCATCAGCTCCATGCATTCCAGCTCCGAAGTTCTGAGTCGGCTTGGAGGAGGAATCGATGTTGACAGGGATGGCTTGGTTGGTTCCGAAACCCTCAGGGTCGGCTCCGCCAGTAACTTGGCTAGTGCCAGTGTCCTCAAAAGTCTCCACACCACGCTATCTACATCATCATCAGAAAAGCTCTTGGAGGATCGAGGGGAGGGAGCAGAAGATCTTGAAACTGCAAGATGGGGGAATCTCAAAGTCGGAGTAACTGGTTCCAGTTCTGGGGAATGGCTCCAAGTTTGAAACACCAATGGTTCCAACATTGAAGGAGCCGAGGTAGCTGGTTTCTTGGGCCCGACAGGTTTTTGGTCCGAAGAGGAAATTTTAGACAATTTCTTTGTAGTTTCCGAGTGAGATTCTGAAGAAGCAGAAGAAGATCTATTTCCTGATTTTTCAGATTTTCCAGGTACTGAAGAAGTACCCCAATGGGTGAACCCCTGTTTTGCAGGACTCTCACCTTCTCCTAAGGCTTCTGAAAAGGTAGTCTTCAACAACCCTCTTAGAATTAACTTGTTCTTTCTTTCAAGAACCCTAGAACTGAATGAATGACAAATTGCACAAGATTCTTGTAGATGTACTGCTCCAAGGTAGTACACACACACACACACACACACACACACACACACACAGTATGACCATCGGCATTGGACATCTGTTGACTACATTTAGAATATTTTCTGAACCCAGAGGATTGTGTTTCTTTGGTCTGCTTTGACATCTTGACCTAATCAACAACAATCACAATATATCTAAAGACACACTAAGGGAAGGCCCTCTAATTTAAATGGACCAAGCAGCCCTCTCACTAAAACAAGCTAACTTACTGGATAGAAAAAACACCAAAATGTAACAGGTTTTTTTTTTTTTTTGAAACTTGCTAAGCACAAAAATATATAAAAGCACACACTATAGAAAAACCCTGTAACTTAAACAGGTTGTTTGGGTGGTACAGCAGTCCACTAAAAAGGACAGTTAGTCAACCAATGTAAATAGGACTTAGTCACACAGAAAAAAGGAAAAAAAGACCCCCTAAAATGAAGGGATCAGGCAGCTCTCTAATTTTAAGGAGCTTCTTAAACAGAAAGCACACTAAGTATACACAACACTTTAACAGCTCAAACAATGAGCCTAAGAAAAATATTCTAAATACACTCTTAGAAAGCCGAGATAAGGTATATCTATATATATATATATATATATATATATATATATATATATATATATATATATATATATATATATATATATATATATATATACACACACACACACACACACACACACACACACACACACATAAGGCATAGAGAAAAAACAATGGCCAACACACAAATAGCAAGAACAAATGAACAGCAAAAGCTGTTAAGCCTATTAAACTAATGTAACTATAATAAACTAAACTATACTATACTATACTAAGTAATGTCAAGAAGAAAAATCCACTAATTTTTAAACAGTAAATGTAATATAATGAAATCACTTAGCCAGAGCCAGTGTGAAGCACCCAATCTGTTTAGTGGTAAACGAGATTTGGGGAATTCCTAGAGCATCTATGGCATGGCTTAGTGGTAAATCACTTTTTCTATGGAGTGCAGGATCCTGGGTTCAAGTCTTGCAGTGAATGTTTATTTAGGTGGGAGGTTGGCATAATGGTTAAGGTGTTTACCTTGCATACATAACGTCCAAGGTTTGATTCTCACATGGAGTAATTGGCTAGGCTTAAATGGCCCTTTAGGGCAGTTAGCCTAGTATGACCCTATGAAAGTATGCTCTTTTCTTAAATGCACTCACTCGAGGCACTCCTTAAAATGGAGAACAATGACATCTATGCAGTGACAGAGACCTGGTTCAAAGCTCCAGAGAGTACCCCTGCATTACCAGGCTATAATTCATACCACACCTTTCGGCCACCTAACCTGGACCAAAACACTAAAGGTGGAGGCGTGTCCACATTCATTAAGGATATCCACACCTCCAGGCTAGTTGCTCAGCATAATGCATCTGAGATTATCCAAGTGCAACTGACTCTGGGCAAGACCGCAATCCAAATTGTAACTTGCGACAGATCCCCCACCATGCCCCAGGATTCCCACTCCTCATTTCTTGATACACTGGAAAATATTAGGGTACAACCGAACACCCTAATAATGGGCAATTTCAACTACCCCACCATTAACTGGAATTCATAAATTCCAATGCCTTGGATCAACTTATCCACACCCTCACCAGGGGTAGCAATATCCTTGACCTGGTTATTACCAACATGGGCAACCGGTGCTCCACACCAGAGGTCAATTCCTCGTTGGTCAGATCCGACCACAAGCTAATCACCCTAGACATCCACATCCCTCCCCCACCCCCCATTAGGGAAACCACCATAATAAATTTCTCCAAAGCCAACTTCATGTTTCTTAAGACAGAAGTGGCAAACTTCACAACACCCATGCTGATGGACAATACAGGTATGACTGCTGAATCCTGCACAAATGCACTTTATAAGCACTTATATGAGTGCATGGATTGTGCAATCCCTAACAGAACCAAGATGCTATCCTCCAAAAAAGGAAGCCAATCTGGTGGTCCCCTGCCATAAACAAACTCTACAACAGAAGAAAGAAACTGTTGCAAAAAAGAGTAAAATCCCATGATTGGAGATACTCCCTGGTTAGCCTCAATAAAAAGCTGAGATCCCTCATAAAATCCTCCAAAGCTAGTTATGAAAACAAAATCGCCACTGACTCTAAAGACAACCACAAAGCATTCTATAGCTATGTCAAGAATCTCAATGGCAACACTCAGATCTGCTCTGAGTTACAGCACAATGACACTAAATATACAGAACCAACTGATATTGCCAACATCCTGGCAGATAGGTTCAGTGCTAACTTTACCCCCCTCTCATCCCCTAAAGGGCCCATCTCTATACCGGAAGAATGCAAAGTTCCTGTAATCACGGCTGCACAGGTAAAAAACACACGTTCCAAAGCCAAGAACACAGCATCCATGGGACCTGACAACATCCCAGGCTGTGTTCTACATGAACTACAGAATGAACTGGCACCCCACCTAAGTACCATGTTCAATCATAGCCCACTAAATGGGGCACAGCAACGGTTATCCCACTCCACACAGGGGGAGCCACCATGGACCCCAGAAACTACAGCCCCATTAGCCTGATGAGCCTGGTCTGCAAGGCTATGGAACAACATGGAACTTATAAACAATGACATTGGTAATCTTCAAACTCAGGACCCCACCCAGTTTGGGTTTGTAAAAGGCAGATCATGTCTCCTAAACCTGATAGACTTCTTTGAAGCAGTCACCAAAGCTGTAGATGAGGGTAAGGTGGTTCACACAGCCTATCTAGATCTCGCCAAGGCTTTCAACACCATCCCCCACTCTGGAATTATAGATAAACTCACTAAACTAGGTATAAATCCCTATGTCACAAGATGGGTTGCGAACTGGCTCACTGACAGAACCCACACTGTGAAAGTAGCAGACTCCAAATCCAACTTCAGACCAGTGACAAGTGGAGTACCACAGGGTTCAGTCCTGGGTCCTCTCCTGTTTGGTATCTACTTCTCTGAAGTACAGGCTAACACAGAAGGTCTTTGACTAATGAAGTTCACAGATGACTGCAAAGTAGAAGCCATAATCAAAACTCCAAAAGATGTGGACATCCTACAAAAGGGCCTCCCTGAGACAGATGCCTGGTGTCAAAGCCATGGCCTCAAGCTCAGTGCCAAAAAGTGCATTGTCATCCCTTTTTGTAAAAACTCTTTACCCATGAACTACCACATAGGCGGTAGTCTACTTAACACCAAAAGCGTGATAAGAGACCTTGGGACACAGGTGGACAGTAGTCTCTCCTTTGATAATCACATCACTACAGTAGTCAGTAAATCCTTCTACGTGGCACACCTCATCACAAAAAGTTTCTCATCCAGGAAAAAAGAGGTCATTGTTCCCCTCTACTCGTCACTCATTAGACCCATTATAGAGTACACTCCCCTTTTGGTATGTACCTCACAAGACATCTACAAGTGGAAAGGCCGCAGAAATACCTCACAAAGAGGATTACCGGCCTCAAACAGATGCCCTATGCAGACCGTCTCAAAAAACTGCAGCTTTACTCCGTCGCATATTGCCTACTCAGAGGCTATCTCTGCCTAACACACAAAGCTATGTCAAACCCAGAGCTTTTGGACATGCTCCACTTAAAGAAATATCAATCCCTACGAGCTACATGCTCTAGGGACCTAAACCTTGTCATCACAATAAACATAACATGCTGGAGGGATAGATTCCTGTCCCAGAGACTTTCCATACTCTGGAACAAACTACTTATCTATATCAAACAAAACTCCTCATTAGCACTCTTCAAAAAAAATCTTGATGATTGGATGGGAGATAGGAAATTCACCCCGGGGATCACTTCTGTGGCTCTGCTCGACAGTGGCACAGGAAAATAATTTTCTTATGTGGCAAAAGCCAGGGTACCTTTTGGCTAGGTTTATATAGGCCCTAGGGCCAATAGCCTAGTACCTACCTATGAACCTAGGAACCATCACGAGATAAAGTTTTTCAGCCACGAGCTTGTGGAAGACCTCGAGCTTTATAAAGGTGCCGAGTCGGAACTGAGGATCGTTTCCAAACCCCAACCAGTACAAAATGAAGGTGACATAGGACAATATCACATCTATGGTTCTACCCTTTTTATCAGCTCTGTAACATGACTTTGTTTAGTAATAGGCATTTAGTTGTTCTATTTCATTTTTTTTCTACTGTCCTTCTATACTATTACAATGACTGATTTTTCAAGTGACTAAAAACTCCATCTGCATCTGTTCTGGAATATAATTTATATATTGTTGGAAGGGCAAGTTGTTGCTCTGTAATTCTTAGGATGGTTTGCAGGTTTGCTGTTAAGGAGGAGTATGCTTTATCCTGATGTTAGCCAAGCTGGGATTTGTTCAGGATGGTAAGGGATGAATCATGGTAGAGAGCTGTTAATACCCTTAAGCATACGTTAGGTACTGCATCTAGACCTGGAGTTTTCCACTTAGCAGCCTCTTCTAATCTTGTGTCAGTTTTTTGAAATGTTACTACATTCCATTACATATACATTATATTAGCACTTTATGCTTCTTTTAAGTCTTATATCCATTTGGTATCTGATACGTTCAACAGGATCTTCATAAACATCTCTCCAAAATGTATTGATTTCTTTTTTTTTCCGTGTTTTTGAGTCATCAGTGAATTGCTTGTTTTACACTTTATTTATATTTTCTGTGTACTTTCTGATTATGTTGACATTTTCAGTTTACTATCAAAAATGATGTAAGATAAATCCTGATCTGTCTTGATGTTGTGTGCTGCTTTTATTACACCTATCTTTCCTTTACTAGTCTGCATTTTGTAGTGGTACAGTATCTATTAGTTTAACTGCAAAGTAGTATGCTCTATTTAGTTCTACTACATCACACGAATCTCTCTTAATCACCCTAATTACTGTGTTCCATCCGTTTTATCAGCCTTCTAACATTTTGTATCATATTTACTTTTTATAGTAACTTTCTCTCGTCTCTCTTCAAATGCTTGTCTGTTTCTATTAAATCAAGCAGGTCTTCCCTTAGATCATTTTCTCCATGGCTGATGCTCTGATGCTGTGGACTGTCTCTGCCATGTGGGTGATGAGTAGAGTTGTTATTCGCCCCTCTGCCTTGGGGTGGTCTATCTCCAGAAGTGTCTAGGCTGAAACCTTGCAAGTTATGGAACCATAACTTCTTGCTACTCCTCTGGTTACAAGAAAAGGAGCTCTGCGGAGGGGAGAAGTGAATCCCTACAGCAGACAAGGTTTTCCCTTCTTGTTCAGTTCTGAACATCTTTCACCTTAGGTTCAAAAAGGGTGGACCCTTTGTAAAGAGCATTGAAAAAAGACATTGTAAAGTTTTCCACAAAGTCACATAATCACGTCCAGGTATGCCGTCTCACAGTGATACCAGTGCCTGCAGCTCTAGAAGTGCTCCCAATCACATTAGATATGAGGAGCAGGGGCATGTTTGATAGGGACTGAAGGGTAGCCATTTGACTGCCAACAGTCTTTTTCTCCAATGCAAAAATGGACCCAGGCAAGAAGTTAGCTATCTCTTTGGTCAATTCCCTCTGGAAATGAATAATGAGTGCCAGACAGTTTGGTGCCGTGAGAGTAAGTGTTGCTGAAGCATAAGCCTACTTTTTAAACATGTCCAGTGCCCTGGTCTCCATGTTTGGTGGGATGGGTAGTGCAGCTCTGTTTGTTAAGTGAGAGTGGGGTAGACCAGCTCTTGGGAGAAGCATGGCTCTATTAAGGGTAAAATATATATTTCAAGCTGAACTGTATCCAAGGGCTGTGGATCCGATGGCTTAGAGATTCTGGGTACCATATCCAAAGCAAATGACTGATTTGGTGACCACTTTTTGGCTTCCAAGCTCTTCTCTTTATCTTTATCTTTCTCCCTTGGGTTTTTGAGCTTGTCCTCCCTATCTGCAGATTTCTTGGAAGAGGAAGCCAGAGGAGAAACAGAAGTAGAGGGATACATGAGGAACCCTGTTCCTTCAGGGGAGAGAGAAGTCTCTTCAGAAGTAACTTGTTGCACCCCTCCATCAGCACTATGGACCTAAAAGTAGTACAAATGGGAACTGCTGATTGAGAGCCCAGTGTCTGTTATTCCTAAAGTGTATTAGTTCTGGTTTATGCACTTGGGCTTCAGGCCAGTTATTTTACATTAAGAAGGTTCGTGGTCTGCACTCTTGTGGGAGGAGAGGCTGGACTCTGCCCTTCTGAGCTGGGAATTTCTGGTTAAAGGCTTATAGTGCCTGCATATTTGAACTGTTTCTTACTGAAATTGGTACACCTTGTTTGCTGTAGCATAGACTAGATCCAGGCCTGCTGACTCTAGCTTTGTTTGTATGCTTGTTGTTTGTTTGCTTGTTATTTCCCTGGAATGCCAATTCCACCTAAAATGTGGCTTCTCAGCGCTTCTGTGGATCCCTAGTGATATCTGCATTGCTTACTGTACTTATTTCCTTGTTTCACTTGAAAGAAAGTTACTGTTTGTCGTTTTTGCATTTAAGTTACCTGTAACACATTGCACTTAAGTTACCTGGCACTTGCTCACTAAAGCAATTATATAAGTCAGCACTAAAAATTAAAAGCACTACACCCTCACTCCCCATTGGCCCTTGTTTTCAATTATAAAGGAATTCCCAATATTATTCTAGCATGTCCGAAGGTCAGTTGTCAATCTCCTCTCCGGTCCAGCTGGTGAACCTGGGAATCTTGAGGCAATGTTACAACTGCCTCATGTACACAGACAACCCTCTCCTCCTCCCAACAAATTCCAACACATGTGAGAGATGCAACCATATAGCCAAACTGGAGGCTAAGCTCTCTCAACTCAGTACTGGCATAACCAGTCAGGAGGAGAAGGGAACCACACTCACTACAATTCCAGTCTCACATAGACCTACCATGACAGCAAACCAAACACATAATCACACAAAAGCATACTCGGAGGCTCTAAATAAAGATCTGCCTAAGCAGCAGAGACCTCCAAAGCAGACATCCAAGCAACCGCTACCCCAAAACAAAACACATGCAACACATATCTCACAAAGCCAGTGTGCCGAACAGTCACAGCCCTTAAGGCTAAACAACACACCTGATACACTTGTAATAGGTGACTCTATAGTCAGGCACACTGACGTCCCGCTCACCAGGCTGAACAAGGAGAAGGTCATGGTGAGCAGCCTGTCGGGCGCTAGGATCCGCCACATAACACAAGCACTCAGGTCACTCTAAGGCAAGTACAAATATGACTCAGTCATTGTCCATGCTGGTGTGAATGACCTGAGATGTACCTCCCTGGACTACATGAAAACAGACATAGAGGAGCTCTCTGAGCATGTAGCCCAGGCCGGTATGACCCTGACCTTGAGTAGCATCTTACCCTCACCAAGAATGATGCCACAATATGAAGACAAGATGATCAATTTCAACAATTGGCTTAAGTACTGGTGTCATTCAAAGGGGATCCAATGCCTGTCAGCCTGGGATGATATGCTCGACAAGCCACGATGCTTCACTAGGGACGGCTTGCACCTGTTACCCCTGGGCTTTTGGATATTGGCAAAGGCTCTTGCTACCCCCATAGTGCCTTTTTTAGGCAAGGCTCAAAAGACAAACCCACCTCCATAGGTATCACAAGGGATAAGAAACTAAGAGTAATTCTACTCAACGCCAGAAGTCTAAACCTCAAGATGCACACACTTGAAACTCTCCTTAGCATGGAGAACATCGATATCTGTGCAGTAACTGAAACCTGGTTCAGGGCTCCCGAGAGCACCCCAGCACTACCAGGTTATACCTCATACCATGTTTTTTGGCCCCAAAACTTGGACCGAACCACAAAAGGAGGGGGAGTATCAATATTTATCAAAGATACCCACACCTCCAGGTTGGTGGCAAAGCACAAAGCATCTGAGACTATCCATGTGCAACTAACAGTGGGTAAAACTGCCTTCCAGTTTATAGCCTGCTACAGACCACCCTCCCAAACCCAGGAACCCCACTCGGCCTTCCTGAGAACACTGGAAAATATGAGGGTCTCTCCAAACACCATTATATTGGGCGACTTCAACTACCCAAACATAGACTGGGAGCATTACTCTAGCTCCAACACCCTAGCCCAAAGGTTCCTAGAATTCATAAACTCAAATGCTATGGAACAACTTGTTACCACTCCCACAAGAGGGGAAAACATACTGGACCTGATCATCACCAACATGGGGACTCTATGCTCCAGATCAGAAGTGTATCTCTCACTGGTAAGATCAGACCATAAACTGATCTCACTGGATATTCACATCCCGACCCCACCCCCTGCCCAGAAAACCACAGTGAAAAACTTCTCTAAAGCAAATTTCACACTTCTCAAAACCAAGGTGGAATCCTTCAAAGCCCCCAGGCCTGTGGAAAATACGGCCCAGACCGCAGATTCCTTTATAAATACATTCTATGGACACCTTCAGGAATCCATGGATCATGCAATCCCAAATAAAGCCAAGACCCAATCATCCAAAGGCAGGCGTGCTGTCATGTGGACCCCAGCCATAAACAAACTATACAATAGAAGGAGGAAGCTACTACATGATAGAGCAAAATACCAAAAAGGGAAGGCATCTCTGATCAATATTAGCAAAAACTAAGGGCACTCATAAAATCATCTAAGGCCAGCTTGAGAGAAAAATTGCACAGGAGAATAAGGATAATCACAAGGCTTTCTTTAGTTATGTTAGGAACCTGGGTGGAATTCCCAGATATGCTCAGAATTATTCTAAAATGACAAAAATACACCAAACCCACAGACATTGCCAACATCCTAGCTGACAGGTTCAGCGCAAACTTCTCCCCTCTCCCCACCAAAGGGCAAATATCTATCCCAGCAGAGTGCTGCCCCTGACATCTCAGATGCTCAGGTAAGAGCCGCCCTCTCCAAAGCAAAAACACAGCATCAATGGGACTAGGCGGTGTCCCGGGCTGCGTCCTACATGAACTCCAAGAAGAGCTAAACCCAAACATAAAACTACTGTTCAATCTCAGCCTTACTACAGGATATGTACCCAAAGAGTGGTGTACAGCAACAGTGGTC
The DNA here is from genome assembly GCF_019279795.1 of Protopterus annectens. Classification (NCBI taxonomy): domain Eukaryota; kingdom Metazoa; phylum Chordata; order Ceratodontiformes; family Protopteridae; genus Protopterus; species Protopterus annectens. Next base: position 1,679,979,965 of record NC_056729.1, read on the forward strand.
CCTCTCCACAAAGGTGGTGCCTCAACGGACCCTGGAAACTATCGCCCCATAAGCCTGACTAGCTTGGTCTGCAAAGCTATGGAAAGGATCATCATGGACCTCATAAATAAAGATATCGGGGACATACAGACACTGGATCCCACCCAGTTCGGCTTTCTTAAGGGCAGATCCTGCCTCTTAAACCTGGTCAACTTCTTTGAAACAGTCACCAAGGCCATTGACAAAGGGAAGGTGGTCCACACAGCCTACCTGGACCCTTCAAAAGCCTTTGATACAGTACCCCACTCGGGCATTATAGATAAGCTCACCAGCTTAAATATAAACCCCTATGTCACTAGATGGGTTGCAAACTGGCTCAAGGACAGAACCCACATGGTTAGAATTGCTGGAGCCATGTCAGACTCCAAACCAGTTACAAGTGGCGTCCCACAAGGCTCAGTCCTGGGATCTCTCTTGTTCGGTATATATTTCTCGGAGGTACAGGCCAACACGGAAGGACTGTGGCTGACCAAGTTCGCAGATGACTGCAAACTGGGTCCATAATCGACTCTCCAGCCGACACAAGCATCCTCCAAAAGGGCCTCATAGAAACAGACAACTGGTGCCAGAGCCATGGCCTCAAGCTAAACACCAAAAAGTGTATAGTCATCCCCTTTGGCAAAAGCAAAGTGCCCACAAATTACCACATAGGTGGTAATCCATTAAGTACAGAAGAAGTAATTAGGGACCTGGGGACCCAAGTTGATAGCAATCTCTCATTTGACAACCACGTGGCCAAAGTGGTTAGAAAAACATTTTATATAGCCCACCTAATCATGAAGGGATTCACATCTAGATTAGGGGAGGTCATCATGCCTCTTTACTCATCCCTCATCAGGCCCATAATCGAGTACAATGCCCCTTTTGGGATGCACCTTACCAAACACCTGCAGCAAATGGAAAGACCCCAAAAGTACCTCACCAAGAGGATCAAAGGGCTCAAACAGATGCCATATGCTGCCTGGTTAAAGAAACTCCAGCTCTACTCAGTGGCATACCGCCTGCTCAGAGGTGACCTGTGCCTGACATATAAAGCCATGTCCAACCCGGAATTAAGGGACATGCTGCACCTCAAAAAATCCAAATCCCATCGAGCTATACGCTCGAGAGACTTGAACCTCAGCACTGAAATAAATAGGACATGCTGGAGGGACAGATTCATAACCCAGAGGCTCCCTTCACTCTGGAATAAAATCCCAGTCCAGGTTAGGCAGAGTCCCTCATTGACTCTCTTCAAGAGGAATCTTGATGAGTGGATGGGAGATCGTAGGTATACCCCGGGTATCACTTCTGTGTCGCTGTTAGACAGAAGCATAGTATACTAACCTCGAAAAAGGGCATAGCAAAATTAATTTAAAATGGGTGGTAAAAGCCAAACATACTCTGGCTAGGCTTATAAATGCCCTAGGGCAGATAGCCTAGTATGAACCTATGAACCTATGAACCTATTACTCTTCCTAATGAGTAGCCCCTAGGCAGTATATGCATTTGGAGTGCATGTTAGAGTTGGAGATCTTGTGGCCATAGGCCACACATTTTTTGCACCCCAAACGTTTTTCAACCATGCTGACAACAGTGTACAAAGAACACTAAAAAACAGAGCAACATTAAACTATACCACCAACTATTCTACAAAGCCCCCCACCCCAAAAAAAAACATCCCTAATAGCAATATAATAGCAGAGCTACACAAACTCCCCAATGACCAAGAAAGAGAACTAGTGTTGAAAGACAGAAAAGGTGCCAAAAGCAGAAGAGAGACAGAATTAAAGTAACAACTTTTTTTGTTTATATTCTACAAAGGGGTGGGTAGAAGGAGAAACAAAGGGAGAAGAAATCACAACTAACAAAACAGACAAAAGGAAACTTCAAAAATCGCCAACTTAATCTGAGTCAAGGAGATCCACATCTGGAACAAGAAAACATCAAACAAGATCTGACGTAATACAGGTTCAGCGCAGGAGTAAGGGGAAGAGCTTGAGTCTTGAATCCAAAATTTGAGACGTGGCCAAAGTCAGAGCCATCTCAGATCCAAATAAACATCCATTCAGGAACAGATGGAAGAAACAACATCATAGTATATTATTATTGTCCAATGCATCATTTTGAATAATACTGGCCTTGTTAATATTGATAAAAGTTTGCCTACTTTCTGTAAACCCACACTGATCTAAGTCTATTATACTTAGTAACTTCTTTGGTATTCTTTTTGTCCAAATCATCATAAATACTTTGTAATCATGGTTCAGAACTGAAATGGTTCTGTATGATCCTGGATCAAGGGGATCCCCCCGTTGGTATAACTACCACTATTGCTTCTTTCCAAGCCATGATACATGCCGTCCATGAAATATTATTAAAAAGCATAGCCTGACTTTTGTTACTTCCTGATTCTTCTTTTTCTGTCAAATTCCATCACTACCAGGGGGTTTCCTTGAAGTTGTTTTTCTCATTATAGTTCATAGGTAAGTACTAAATCAAAATCTAATTCTCCTACATCAATTAGTTATCATATATAAAATTCTCCATTACCCCTCTGATACACCCATACTTAATAACCTCATTGCCCCATACAAGAATCTTACTTCCCTTCGCTCAGCCAACAAACTTCTAGTAGCCACTCTCAAATCTCATAATAAAGCAGGTGACTCCTTATTTACTAATGCTGTTGGCTCATACTGGAATAAACTTCCCATAGAACTGACCACTTTAGGCTCATCTCACCTTTTCAAAAAACAACTAAGAAACTATTTTAAATCCCACTGGCTATGCCCCTGCTCTAATCCTGACTAAGCTCAGCAAACAATCCCTCTCTACAGTCCTCTCCATTCACTTCTACTTGCCTCTATCACTACTTCTACCCCTCCAGTGTAGTGCACCTACCGTCCCACCTGCTTATTAATTTTCCTATACTATCTTTTCTCCTTATACTTGATATATTACTGCAACCTGTCATCTCTCCTTTTATTTAAACCTAGATGCTGAACCCTACTGTGCAAATCTCTATCTTAAAACTAGTGCCCTGGCACAAAATGTTTATCTTAATTTGTTAATAGTGTAAATATTTATAGACTCTTTACGTGTTACTATTTTCTCTCGTTTTCGTTTTTTAACAGTCCTACTCTTGCAAATATTATGGGATAATGATTCCTCACTATTTTTTAGTTTTTGTTAAAGTGCTTCTGTATTGTTACTATACTACATGAGAATATTTCTTTATTTGCTTATATGTTTGTATAATCCTGTGCTTTTTGTTTATTGTAAGTTACTAGTATATAGTGGAGCTTTTCTCCTCGGGCCTCTGCTGAAAATGGACATGTATCCAGCCAGACTAGCCCGGTCAACAAATGTAAAATAAATAAATAAAAATAAAAATACTAGGCTAGCTGTCCTAGTAGGCCAATTTAATCCAAGTCAGTTTCTACTCTCCCAATCAAGGTGAACCCCAGCCAAAGGTATTTATTTATTTTTATATTTGTTAACCGGGTTAGTCCCACTGGGCCCAGACAGCCCTTTTTCAGTGGAGACCCAAGGAGAAAAGCTCCAGATAAGTAATTAAAAAAATAAGAAAAAAACTAACAATTCAAGTTGTAAGATACTTAACACTACAAAACAGAGATAAATGTACAATACAAATATATACAATGGCATTAGTACAGTATTTTGAGAATGCAGTAGAAATATGTTTGTGAAATTTGGTTACAAGGAATGTAGCAATACCTAAAATAAAAAAAAAACAGTAACATCATGACATAGTACAACAAAGATGCATTTAATAACATAGGTACTAACTCCAGAGAGAGTAATATATGGAGACAGTTTGGGTAGATACCAGGCAGATATGTTAACTGAAAAAAAGAAAAATTCATTAGGCAATTTCCTGACAAGTACAGATCAAAACATGTTGGAAATTAATTTTTAGTTGCTCTTTGAATTGGCCACTTCTGGTGGTGGAGTGAAGGGACAATGGAAGTTTGTTTCACGAGTGTGCCACTGAATGACTGTAAAGTATTTTCAATATTTTTGTTTGGCTTTTGGAATGGGTTCCCTCCTAAAGCTCTGACTGGAGTGAACTGCCCATGCAAGAATTGCTTCTCTTTAACCACTGCAGACTTTAGAATGGTTATGTCAGAGGATGTGTCTCTCATGGCAGTGTCCTGTTTTCCATCCACTAAAATAGGATGCAAACTCCGGTGACAGTTTTAGACCCTTGTTGTCTCCAGATGACTTACCACTGGTATGCTGTTATTCCCACTTGTTAACTCCCTCACCTTTTGTTCCCCACCTTGCTTCAGTGGACATTTGTATGCTACATGGCCCCTCTGGTTACATTTAAAACATCTAAACCCTGATCCTGACCATGTACCTGAACTAGTAGATTCCCCTTTTACTGGTGAGCTCAGTTGGGATGGTTTAGGCTGTCCACTATGAGTTCCCTTATATCCATGTGCAGCATTGGGTATCCCCTTCTTGTGCATTGGTGCCCTGCTTGCCAAGTAGAGATCCCCTTTTCTCCCCAGCTTATTGGCAGAGTGATACTCACAGTCTGACAACCAGATTCTCATGTCCACAGGCAAAGTGCTAAGGGCTTGTTCCCTCAGCAAAATGTCTTCCAGCCTTTAAAAGTGGTGACCTGACTCCACTCACCCACCTATGAAAATAAGTGCTTAGCTCAACAATATAATGACATACACTTTCATCTGTCTTATGTCTATGCTCACAATTTTTTTTTCTGTAGGGTTCAGGTGTTAACTTAAAACATTCCAATAAACATTGTTTAACATTGTCATAATTTAAACAATCATTATCAGACAATTTAGAAACAGCAGTTACAGCTTTAACATGGAGTACGGGGGGTCATGAACCATACCCAGAGCCCTTGGTCAGCATTATACTGTTTACATACTCTTTCAAACATATGAATAAAACTATCAAAATTATCACCTTCTGTAATCTGTGTTAGAAATGTATCAACCTTTGTTGTTTTTGGGGTTCAGTTATTCCCTTCCCCATTACCTCCATGTTCCTGTTGGTCAGCATGTCCCTCTCATGTTGATGCTGCTTCTCATTTTCTTTCAGCCTCCAAATCTCGCAGTCACTGTGCCGATTCTAATTCCATATGTTTTTGCCTCCAGCTGAAGTCTTATTAACTCCAGATAGGTTTCAAGTCCTCTGAGGAAAAGATGAACTGTCCTGTTTCTGAGGGCTGCACATCCCCATCACCAGAGTGGCTGTCTTCCTGGTTACTGGTTTTTGCTGCAGCTGTGACCAAGTCTGAAGTCATTTCTTCTTTATTCAGGTTGGCATACACCACTCCTTTGGATTTGCACACCTTAGCCAACTAGTTCACTGTCAGCTTGCCATAATCTTCTGCTAACATTTTTGCCCGCTTTCCCTAACTAAACTAAACTAATAAATAAATAAAACTGTTGTGAAAAATTAAATTCTGTATGTTTACCTTCTGGCTGCTGAGAGTGCACACACCTTTAGTGACATCAGCTTACAGGCTACAGAAGTTCAATTAATATCCACACTGCTGCTCACCAATATGTGATATCCCTCCCCTGGGCCAGTGATCGAGGACCCTCAATCCTCATGACTGACACTGGCAGAGAATGCTGACTGTGAGAAAAATAGACACACACAATATTTTCAAATTCAGCTCTCTGCACCAAGTACAATTTCTCTTATGAGCACACAGGGAATGCACACTCCAGTCCAGGGGTTGGGCTTTCTCTCCAGGACCAAAATAAGACTCCCCACTGACCACTATAGAGCTGAATCCTTAGCCTAGTGTTCCAAGCCAAGTCCTCCTCTACCCTCTCTGTGAAATCAGTACTCTCAGTGTCCCTGTTCAAAGTACCTGTCACACACAACTGTCTTTAAGATTGATTTTCACATACACACAACCACCTGGAAAGGGCTGGCATAGCTTATTGGCTCTGTCACCTCCTCCCAGATTATAAGATAGATTTACTGCCACGAGAACACCCAAAGCCAGCTACTTTAAGGCTCTTACCGGGGTACACAATTACACTTAATAAAACTAATACTGAAACAAATGGTAGTGCTTAACCAAACAGCAAATCTTTCAGGAATGTGGAGCCACAGCACCATTAAATAAATGCAAGTACTATCACAGGCTAAATATTTTCTAAAATACCAGCCACAATGAAAGGTTTAGATATATTTAACAATAAATAAAGAAAACATGAAAATACCTAATATCTATTTTCAATAAACAGTAGAGTTTCAATCACAGGAAATATAAAAAAAACACAGATGGAAAGACTCAGACAGATACTGAAAAAAAAAACACTTTGCTAATCTCACTATATTTTTTAACTGAGTGAAGATTATTGTTACCTAATTTTGAAAGAGATGACAGCGTAATTTATGTGGGAAGGAAGCAGGAACAGTCCCAGTTTAAGGTAAGATAAGAATGGAGGAGAGATTTGAAATTAGAGTGGTTGTGAGTACAGCATGGGGGGGTGGATTCCATAGTTTAACTAAGGAGTGTGATAAAAGTAACTGGCCATGAGGGCGGAGGGGTTTATAGATTTTAGGGAGGTTTTGGTTTTCAGATCTGAATATGACTGGGGGGGGGATAAGGGGTTAAAATAGATGAAATAGAGGGGCAAATGGAGGGTTGGAATATGAGTTTATGAGCAGTGGTGAGTTGTATAAATTTCAGGTAATTAGGAAGCTCAAGCCAGTTTACGAAGTGGAGGGAATGGCAGTGATGGGTGGAGTATTTAAGACCCTGTAGCAAATTTTCAGACTTTGTTATAGCAGGCTTCCAGTTTGTTTTCTAGGCTACAGTGGATATGAGTAAGTAGAGGAGCACTATACATAAGGGAGGTGAGCAGGTAGGAGGAGGCTAGAGTACACCTGGTAGAACTGGTTATATAGCAATTTTGTCTATACAGCAGACCTAGTTTTTGGTGGGGTTTCTTTTATACTATTTTGGATGTGGATATCGAATTTTAAATGTTCATCAATGGTGACTCAGAGTAGTTTGGTGTGAGGTACAATATTGATTAGAATGCTATTGTGGCTTTTTATTTTAAAGGCGCTTTTGTCTATGGTGAAATTTCTTGAAGGAGAGAATATTATAATTTTTGTTTTGTTAGCACTGAGAGCGAGATGCTTGTTTAGCATCAAAGTTTCAGTACTGGAGAAGGCTGTTTGGGTTTTTTTAAGGCGTTTGGTGGGAGAGTTTCCTGTACAGATGATTGTGGAATCATCACCATACAGGATCAGTGTAGCATTATCTATAGATTTGTGAAAGTTGTTAATGAAAATATTGAAAAGTAAGGGGCTGAGAACAGAGGCTTGGGGGACACCAGAGGGATTATTGAGAAAGATTGAAGTGGAATTTTTCCATTTAACAGCTTGTTGTCTATTGGAGAGACAGCATTAAAACCAGGCACTGGAGAAAGGAGAGCAGTTGAGGCTGTGAGACAGTGTCAAAGGCTTTGGAGTAATCTAAGTAAAGTGTTAATATGATTTTCCCAGAGTTGCAAGCACAATTAATGGTGTCAAGGAAGAACAGAAGAGCATTGGTAGTGCTGTGGCCAGGCCTGAAACCATGTTGTGTTGGGGTAAGAAGATGATTATGTGTTAGGTATGGCAAGACTTAGTGATGAATGCATTTTTCAAGGATTTTAGAAGGAGGTGAGACAATAGCTTTAGGAAGGAAGTTAGTAGTGTCTACGTTATCACAGCCTTTGTGGAGAGGGGTGACAAAAGCTTTTTCCCTGAGTGAGGGGACATAGGCTTCTTGGATGGACCTGTTGATAAGAACGGAAATGGGGAGGGCAATGCTGTCTGCAGCCATCTTAAGGAAGGGGGAGGCAGATTATCAGGAACATATGAGCAAGGCTTTAGTGTAAGGAGGAGTTTATTTATGCTGCTGGTGGGGATAGGTTTAAGACTGAAAGGTGTAGTGTTAGAGGGAAACGCAGTGGATGGGGGACTATGAAAGGGAGAGAAGATGGGAAAGTTTGCGGTTAGTTTGGCTATATAGTCAACAAAAAAGGTTTTGAAATTAGATGCAATTTCATGGTCTGGGGAGTTTGGGTTAGGGCATGCATTGTCTTTTCTACCAGGGTTTAGAAGGGAGGAAATGCAATTCCAGAACTTTTTGGGGTTATAATTATGTTCTGATTGGAGTTTGGAGTAATAAGTCTTACAGTCTTTAGTTATTAGTTTCTTCACTGAGTTATGGAGCTGTTTGAATTTGATTAGGGAGTTTGTTGACTTGTTTTTTTTGGGTATTGCTTCCAACATTTTTCTCTGAGGTGCATTAGTTTTCTGTTTTTTTTAGATAGCCAGGCAACAGTTTTGGCTTTTATTCTTTTTGCTCTAAGCAGGGCTAGGCTGTTTAGTAAGTCTAAGAAGGTTTTGTTGACGTACGTAGTTGCATTGTCCAGAGGCAGAGTCTTTAATGGGGCCCAATTAATTTTTTCAGACAGTCGGAAAATGTCTGTGAATTGAAGTTGGTGAGATAACGAGTTTGAATGTATTGAAGGAGGCACACCGGAGGGCATAGGCTGTTAGGTGGTCGCTAAGGGGATCAGATATAATTCCGCTGTGTGAGATTAGGTTGGGATGAATTGCTAAGATCCAATCTAGTGTAGTGCAAGAGGAGATGTCTTTATTGAGTCTTTCTAGGGTAGTTTATAAGCTGAGAGAAGTTAAAGAGAGTAATTGTTTGGCTCGGAGATTGTGAGGAGATGATGGCCAAGCTGATGTATACATCGCCAAGGATGATTGTTTCCTTTCTGATGTTGGAAGAGAACCATGAGAGAATGTTTTCAAGGATGGGGATGTTATCACCAGGGAGAATACAGATGGCAGCTATACATAAAGATTTATGTTTGTTGATTTTTAGGAAGACTATGGATAGTTCAGCAGGAGGGAATTTAGGAATGGGGTTAGTGTATGGAATGACTGTTAGAGAAGAGGAGTAAATTATGGCTACCCCTCTTCCTTTCTTATTAGGTCTGTCATTCTGTATGATCTGGTAGTCAGGGGAAGAATTTCAATATCTTTGATAAGAGGTTTGAGCCAGGTTTCTGAGACGGTTACTATGTCAGGGTGATTATGTGACAGCCAGGCATTTAAGCTGGGCATTTTATTACAGATACTTTGGGCATTGATTGTAGTAAGGTGGATGGTTTGTGGGGGGGGGGGATGATTGTGGTGATGTAGAAGAGCAGATGTTGGTGGAGACAGTGGGACCAGGATTGGGATGGATGTGAGCAGAAATAGAGAGAGAGGGAGAGACTAAATGTAAAAGATGGGTGAACAGGTTCAATGGGGAGGGTAAGTTAGGACAGAAGTTGAGGAACGGTCTACTATTGCCAGTGAAGTGAAGTGGGTTAGCAGAGAGAGTTACTGGAAGGAGCTTAGATTTATAGAAGAGAGTTGTACTTAGAGTGTATAGATCATGGGATATGGAGGAGAAGGAGTGAGGGGTGATTGTTTGAGAGGAATAAGTTATATATAGTGGTAAAGAGTGTGAGGAGCCAGGGAGGATAGTAAGGTACAGAAGGGTGCAAAAGAGGGATATAATAAAGACTGAAGTGAGAAAACAGGTAGGGAGATGGTACATAATGAAGAATGAGAGATGTGTAGTAAATGTGAGAGTGGTAGACAGTGGGATTAGGTAGGAGTGTGGGCAATGGAATAATGAGAGAGAATTGGGGAGAATAGTTGGAGAGCAGGAAGTAAGTGGGTGCCGGAAGGATACTTGTTAGTGATTATTGGAGGTGGGGAGTATAGTGTGTCTGAGTAAGGGAGAGGTTAGGAAATTTGAGAGAATTAGAATGCTGGGGAGAAGTGGATTGATTGGATGAAAATGGGTGCAGGAGGAGTTAGGGCAGTATAAAGGCAGGACCACTGGGGCTGGGAGGGAATTGGAGGCAGAGAGGGGAGTGGAGTGAGCCCACAGGGCAAATGGAGAGGGCAGAAACCAGACAAAACCAGAAAGGCAAGCAGTGGAATACTATCAGTGAAGACCTTAGAGGGGGTGAGTAATGATACAAACTCTATACCTGTAAAGTGAAGGAGAGATGAGAAAACAACATTTATTAAGGTTGGGAGTGTGTCTTCACATTGACTTGCTTATTAGTAGCCAGTTTGTGCACAGATTAGAGTAGGGAGATACATTAGCAATGAAGGGGGAATCTATAGAGATGCAAATAAACAGATGGGGCTCAAGTGATACAAAATTAAGGGAAACAGCACTGAAAGGGCTGCTCAAGGGTTATTATTTATCACAGAGAATAGGAAGGATCTTAAGTGTATACTGTCTAGTGGACAGTTATGATTACTGCACAAGCTGGGGGGGGAGAGGACACAAGGCTCAGTCAGTATTATTTAACTAAAAGGCCTTTAAAAGCAAAACAGGACTGTGACTTTCTGTATGAATGTCACATTTTATTAAGCTTCACCATAAAGCTGGAAGCTTTGGTTTTATAATAACAGCCTTGAAAACATGTAGAGAATAGGCTATAGTGAAAGTTTCCCTTTATTAAATATCACTTTTGTTCTTCACATCACATCACACTAGAATACAGTGATTGTTCACTGTTACAAATGGCAAGTAGAAGTCTCCCAAAAAGCTTTATGTCTGGTTCTTGCTGTGGAAGTACTGCACTTACCCCAGATGCTTTAAAGACAGAATACACATAATGGCTACCCATACTTAGGGTTTTCTTTTTCCCTAGAACATCACAGTTGTCATAGTGATTTACCTGCTTGCAGACTTGGATTCAGAGTGTAGCCACTCTACACAGAAAGCAACTGCTGGGATCATATGTCTGCTTTGTATAGAATATTATTGTCAACAGTGGTGCCACTGTTACCAGGCCAGCACCCATTGCATAACCCCTTTTTTCTACTGAACAACCATTTTAGTGTAATGAAGTGTCTACTCAATGAGGGCGGGTAGGTATTCAGCCCTGAAGCTGTGCTCCATGTGCAGTAACAACACAGCACAAGCTCTGCCTCTAGAACCATTCTCTTACAGTCTGGGGTCAGCTGCCCAAAAGGGCAGAGACCATTCATCAAAGGGATTTCTATTTACACAGAAATATTTTCAGCACATCCAGATTGTTACACTTGCCTGATAACACACACATAAATAGTTAGGTCAGGGCGGCCATTAGCTAAGATTTATACGTTTTCATCCCTGAAATGTGGATCTCCCTCCCTATTTGCACTCATGAAATAAAGAGCTTTTACTGCTGTCAGTATGCATTTGCTACTTTGTATTCAGTAGATATTGTTAGCTGGTGACCTTCAGCTCATGAATCAGAATTTCACGCCAGCTAAATAGTGACTCGAGAGAAAATATTACTTACACACAAAAGAGGTCAATCAATAAACTAGTTCAAACACCAATTGATTTTCTTCTGTGTACAAAGAAAAGCACAATGTCTTTTTAAAGCCAGGACTCAGTTTCATAAATTACGTTTTTGTTCACTCGAATGCAAAGCAAATGATTTATTTAATTAAATGCAGCAGTTATTAGCATATTATCAATCTAAAATGAAACAGTAATTTCCATAACAATTTTCTGCACAATAATAAAGTATCATATGACACAAAGGTAGAACAATAATTACTAAATATGCTCTGTCTTTGCAAAGCTAATTGAAGCTGTCTACAGAAATACACATCTCACAGGATAAAAATATTGCAGTAGGCAGAATGTTTACTGAGGGTTTAAATACTTCTAGTAGGATCTGTGGGCATGTACCTCCCCCAGTTGTTTGCAAAGCATGGGCCACAGTGCTGGACTTTCCTGAAGCTTTTATGTATGTATATATTTAGTACGCATTTGGCAGTGAATAGCCACACAAAATCCTACAATCCAGTAGGTTGCCACATATACTCTTCCTGTAAAAAATGTATTATTACCAATCATATATGAATATGAATGGCATGCTAATAATCAAGGCCAGTACATTAACCAAAGCGAAAATACATACTCCTCCGGGAAAACAACTGAACTTTCTGCCATTATTTACAATGTGGCAAGTTTTATATATATATATATATATATATATATATATATATATATATATATATATATATATATATATATATATGGATCCCTATTAGATCAGCGACTTTATGTTTCACCAAAACATAAATTCACGAGCTGATATGCGCGAAAGTGCTTTTAATCGAAAACGCACTTTCGCATAAATCCAGCAAAAAAAAAATAAACAAAACATTTTAAACATATATATGCAGGGGGGCACACCCCTGCACTCTATGGGGCTGTGCCCCACATCCTCACTTTAATATTCTCACTTCGAGACTGCGCTACATTGGGGAAAAGGGAATATTCCCTCATCCTTACTGTATCACAATCTCAATAATAATTTCCTTACTTGTACATCAACACTGAACGTTGATGTACAAGTAAGGATACATGCAAACTGCATGTTTTCACCTCTTGTCTTTCTTTTTTTTTTTTTTTTACAGCTGTATTTATGCAAAAGTGTATTTTCGGCAAAACGCACTTTCGCGTAAATCAGTTTGCGGACCTACATTTCGGTAAATGTAAGTTCGCGAAATTCAAGTAGATCCATACATATATATATATATATATATATATATATATACATATATATATATATATATATATATATATATATATACATACACACACATACATACACACACACACACACACACACACGTTATCTCTCTCTGTCTCTCTCTCTATACATATATATATATATATATATATATATATATATATGTATGAATACACGCGTTTAGGCAAACAGACATTGTCCGACATCCTAAATGTCAAAGGCAGTGACCCCAGTTCACAGAAAGTCGAATTTTCAGATGCCGAACCCAGAAATACTGAATGCCAGCCATTCTAATATTCTCACCTCTCGACCCACGGTAGCGCTTGTGGTGGTTGTGCGACTGGGAATTTTGAATTTGGCATTATGCACGACATTCTGAGTGTTCGCTCCTGTGAGTTTCGACATTTACGTTCGGAGTATGTAACGATCTGAGATGTTGTCTTCGACCATATGCATGTATTCCATACATATATATATATATATATATATATATATATATATATATATATATATTAAATATCGTTTGTGCTTATCTCCCCCTCCTGGAAATAATATCAACACCCTTCAACATATCCTTAACCTACTCTCGACCAAACTCCCTCAAGAAGCACTAGCCTTAGGAGACTTTAACACAGATTGGCATTCCTGTAACAGTACTAACCCCACTTCCCATATCAACCTATCAAACAACTCATTAATAGTCACACCAGAACTAATAAAACCAGCAATACTGAAACCACATTAGACTGGATTCTTACTAATACTCCCTTACAAACCTACAAATCAGGCACCCTTCCAGATGATCTAAGTGACCACTCTCTAACCTATATCATTAGATACAAAACTAACCTAACCTTACCTACCACTTACAAAACTCTACGTACTAAAAAACAATTTAACTCTGCACAGTTTCTAGCTGAACTAATGCAATGTA